>NC_143196.1:22635000-22817500 GCF_051530095.1 Phoenix dactylifera
GCCCCGCCAATGGGGATTATACGTTGGCCCTGTCGACTTGTAATCTGTGAGGAACCGGTTTCGACACCGTACCACCGGTGATTAGAATAGTGGTATTTGGACACCGTACCACCGGTGCTTAATAATAGTGGTGTTTGGCACCTTGTGCAACCCATGCCACTGGGTTACGTAGCCGTAGCCTATTATGTTGAGATTCTGGTATAAGAGTTTTTGGAAAAATGATAATAAGTTTTGAAAACAACAAAACGATGTTATTTATGATTTATTCCAGACATTATCCTGTATTTTGATCTGATATGCTCTGACCCCACTCTGGGGTATTTTGTTGCTTACTGGGCTAGTGTAGCTCATTATTCTATTTTCTCCATTTTTTCAGATCCAGAGGCTTGATCTCACGGGATTGAGGAGTGCGTTAGATTTTCCGACGATTCCTTCAGTTATTGGTCCTTTAGTTAGATTGATTAAAATATTTGACTTACGTAAGCATATGTTATTTGAAATTTTGTAAGACTGCTTTTGAATAAATTTAAATAATTATGTCAGTTTTGAATATCTGTATTTGCTTTGATATGATCCGATGCCTTGCACGCCTGTGCGGCCCGCCGTGCGGGCGTGCGGCGTCTGCTGCGCCTCGGGCTCGGGGCGTGACATCAATAGAAGATACAGTCCCGCTCAAAGTATCATCCTGCGTTTCCATTCAAGAGCATGCATGACATATAAGGCTTCATTTATAGCAAAACAAGCCAGTTTTTTTTAATGCTTTACTGATCACATGTTCATACCTCAATCTGAAGATAATTTGATTCAGACCGGAGAGCCTCCTGAAAGACCACTGAAATGTGTATATCAACCATATCAGCACTTGATTGCATAAACACATCCACCAATGGCGTGGATCCGCCACTCAGCAACCACCCCAGAACTCCCCATTTGCTTGCACGTTTTGCAGCGTACCTTTCTTCAACCTTTGCTGAACCGGTCCCTAATGATATAAGTAGAAGTTTGCGATAATCCATAGGTCTGTAGGGGAAGTAATCCGGGTTCCCTTAGTGCACCTCCTTCGTTACTTCTCCAATCGCAATCAATGCCTGAAAGTTCAGAATTAGAAAGCTTAGCACCATCAATCCATAAATCATAATCAAATTTCTTCATCATGGTTTGATGCGTACATAATGGATTATTAGCAGCAGCAACTCCATCAATAAGGTGGAACTCTCTCACGTTCCCTTTGGCTTCCTTGGTTTCAAAGTAATGGGCTGGGAGGTACGCGGGTGCTGCAGTAGTTCCAATGCAGATGTCCGAGAGCTGTGCATTCAGAATGCTCTTACGCTTCACCTGCAAAATTTCAGCTAGATACATAAGATTAATGGATAACTGACCAAAATGATAAGAGATAGGGCTTATCTACTTTGTTATCAGTTGGCCTAGCTTTTTCTCATTTTGTTCTGAACTTTGTAAGTATGAATTAGGATGGAAATTCTCAACACAAACAGTGTGCTTCTAAGTACTTTCAATTTTGTGCTGATAGAATTCTGCATATCAGAATGTACTTTTATAGAAGAATAATTCATCAATCATGCTTCTTGAGTTCTGGTCCAAGTAAACTATCAACTACGTCCTCTATGGCCTCCTCAAGAATTCGATGCTCGTATAAGCGTGTGGTCGTCAGCCGCCAATCTATCATTATGACCATACCATATCCACTTCCAAAATGTTCTTAATTAAGGTAAAGCGTAAGATGTCCCCAGAGACTTGTAGGTAGGAAACATTACATTGGAAGTTAGGTGGATTGCATGACCTTAGTTTGAATTGATGTTAATCTATCTTTTGTTGACCAAGGAAGATCAAGTTAGCATTCCAGCAAAATTATTTGAAGGAGGGCAATGAGATAGACAATTAAGAATATCCAGATATTCTTGTTTCACACTGGTTAGAATATTCAAATGTGGAACATCGATTTAGTGTCGGGCACACAAGAACAAATTAATGCGTGTGGGCATCATATTGTAACTGATTCAACATAAATATGCATTTCGATGCCGCCCATATGCTCATAAAAGGAAAAGGAATCCCAAATTAATTGACATTGGATTATAACAACACAAGAGATATGGTCAAAATTTTTCAATTTTTAGAGGAGAAAAGACGATAGAACATTATCAGCACGAATATTTTAGCTTGGTAGACCTATCAGAGAATCGCTGTAAAAAATCACATTGAGCAAGAAAAAAAAAATGTTGAAATGATAATAATCCAGTTAAGTGACTTATATATGACTTTCCTCAAACTCACTAAACAGTACATGACAAAGGAAGGAGGACTCAAAACAAAATGTAGCTGTTAATTTATCTTTAGAAACCCTATAGACATGTTGTTGATTATAGATAGCACAAAGCTACTGATGAACAATGAATGATTGATACATGAAGTCTCAATGGAGTTACACATGTCAGTAGAAAATGTTGTCCCTCGTATGTGCAGACCTTTTCTCTTGCTATTTTTCAAATAAATCAGTATTGACTTTTGCTTTTTCCTTCACATTTCAGTGTTAGCTGATGAACCTCTATTCTCAGATTTTAAATTTATATTATTATGTAGTTTGTCAGAGTAATGTTGTAGATGAAGAAGGACTTGGACCAAATTATCTTGCCGCACACCCAGAATACAACAAACTAGGTAAGAAACATTATCATGATATCGGCTACTATTTGATAGTCAAGCAGAACAAAAACATTTTTGTTCTCAAAAGGTTCTACATGTTGAAAGATTCACTTCTAAGTAGCATGCCCTCTGCATTCTGATCAAAATATAATGTACTTATTAACTGTCTATTAATTCAAAAGATGTTTTTTTTTCCAGGTTATCACAGCATTTAACTTTTTTTATTATAATTTGGCGTCTTCATTGGCATCTTCAATATGTGGCCCCTCGGTATTATGGATTTACACTCTTCTGCCTTGTAGTACTTCTAGTAGTTTCCTCAGCATGGATTCCTCAATGTGGTGCATTGGTGACATTTAGACTCCGTGGAGAGTCTTTGAATCTTAAACTCTGTCTTGAGATATTTAAATGATTGCGAGCGCAAAGTTGAATGCATCTATGAACAAACAAAGCTTGTAAACTACGAAGAAACAAATATACTTCAGTTGCAACATTCTAGAGTAATAACCAAACTCAAAGAGTCAAAAAATCTGATTAGTATATGATCAAAGATATGACTATTTCTTAATGTTGTTTATTGAGTACTCTCCGTTTCATTGGTGAGGCCTGATAACATTGACCTATGGACGTCGTGTGAGATACTGGGCTGAAGCCGGCAGCCCCAGCCGACTTCCGCCCAACGCCTCTTTTGGAAGGGGCGTAGCAGGGGATCGCGTCTGCGATCCCCTCCTTCTTCTTCGGGCGCAGAGACGCCGCGGGCATCCCGCGGCTGCACCGCGGTCGTCCCGCGTCCACCTCGCGGCCGCACGCACGGCCGCTGATTTCGCCTCCGCCGCAATTCCCGCAACGGAGAGCCGTTGAAATGGGGTGATAAAACCCCCGTTCCTCCTCCTTCGGAGATCACCCGAGCCCTCCTCCCTCTCCTCCGTCTCCTCCCCCTCCTCTTCCCTCCTTCCCTCCTCCTCCTCTCCTTGGTGACCGGCGTGCCCTCCCGGCCGAGCGCTGTCCGAAATCCCGTCGCGAGTCTCCCCTGTTTTGAAATCTTCTTCCTGTCGGAGAGCCCCACCGCCATCGCCGCCACTTGACCGCCGAACTGAGCCACCTGCGGCCGGGATCTGCCGCCTCCAGTCCACCGGTAGGCCTCTTCTTTGGCTCTTCATTTCGTTGCCATTTACCTTTGATTTCTCCTCTGTTTCGCCCCTACAAACCGAGATCATCTCAGTTGCCCTCCTCCCCGTTAGCCGTCACAGCGGCCGCCGGCCGCCTCCGCGGCCGGCTGGCCGTCAACCGAGGGGTGGCCTTCGGCCACCTAGCCAGCCCTCTCCCCTCTCCCCTCTCCCCTCTCCCTTCTCTTGGTACCCATCTCCCCTGTCCATGGGGAGTTTGGGGAAGATGAAGGCCCATCGTGGGCCGAACTGGGCCTGGTTCACTATGGGCCCAACTTGGGTCCAGTTCAATAGTGTTGGGCCCAGATGGGCCATAATCTTTTGTGGGCCCAAATCGGGCCCAGTTCAGCCTAGTCCGGGCCCTATTTGGGTCGTACCCTTTTGTGGGCCCAGTCCAAATCTGAAACTCAGTCCAAACCCGAAACCCAGTTCAACTCTGAACCTGAACCCGGAGCTCGAACCCGAACCCGAAACCCGAACCCAAACCCGAACCCGGAATCCGAACCCATTTGGCCAATAAATGAAATTTTGTAGATAAGCCCTTGCCAGTATATTATTTCACAAAAAGGGTATTCTGTAATTTATGTTTGGTCCCTATAAGAAAGATTATTACATAAGGCTCCCCAAATATATTTGATTGGTCCCTCCACTAAAGTTTATTATAGAACAGTACCCTGTAATTAAGTATTAGTCCCTGCAATAAATTTTATTGCATAAATAAACCAGTTAGAAGCCAACCTTGGGGGCCCTATTTAGCTGGGTCTATGTGGGCCCATTGGACCGTGCCCAATATGGGCCCTATCTGGCCATGCCCATTATGGGCCAACTCTGGACCCTGTTGGGCCGTGACCAATAGTATTATTTTTGGATTTTGCTTAGCTCTGAAATTAATAAGGAATTAATTAAATTTAAACAGGTGAACCTGATCCGTCTATCTGAAGTAGGAATCAAGCGAAAAGAAGTAAGTAACTTAATACTTTGAGTGTGATTTCTAAATTATTTGATAAATAGATTAAATTCTGAAATATGTTTTGTATTTAGTAAAATGGGTCTGGCATGTTAAATTTCTGAAAATTATGCTTTGAAATCCGTAAACTATGATTGGAAAATTTATGAAATCTGTTTTTATATATATGTATTCTCAGCATGGCTATGATCTGTTCTGTTCTGTTCTAGCCCCGCCAATGGGGATTATACGTTGGCCCTGTCGACTTGTAATCTGTGAGGAACCGGTTTCGACACCGTACCACCGGTGATTAGAATAGTGGTATTTGGACACCGTACCACCGGTGATTAGAATAGTGGTATTTAGACACCGTACCACCGGTGCATAATAATAGTGGTGTTTGGCACCTTGTGCAACCCATGCCACTGGGTTACGTGGCCGTAGCCTATTATGTTGAGATTCTGGTATAAGAGTTTTTGGAAAAATGATAATAAGTTTTGAAAACAACAAATGATGTTATTTATGATTTATTCCAGACATTATCCTGTATTTTGATCTGATATGCTCTGACCCCACTCTGGGGTATTTTGTTGCTTACTGGGCTAGTGTAGCTCATTATTCTGTTTTCTTCATTTTTCAGATCCAGAGGCTTGATCACACGGGATTGGGGAGTGCGTTAGATTTTCCGACGATTCCTTCAGTTATTGACATTTTAGTTAGTTTAGTTTGGACATTTGAATTATGTTGGCATATGCTATTTTGAAATTTTGTAAGTCTGCTTTTGAACAATTTAAATAATTATGTCATCTTTGAATAGCTGTATCTGCTTTGATATGATCTGCTGCCTTGCACGCCTGTGCGGTCCGCCGTGTGGGCGTGCGGCGTCTGCCGCGCCTCGGGCTCGGGGCGTGACAGATTTGGTGGTATCAGAGCTCAGATTTCAGATTCCTAGGGATTGTGTTTGAAATAGTCAGATGGAGCTTAAGTTTTAGGATCTTTAGGATTCATCGGAAAGTTTGAGAGATGGGTGGACATTAGGCCATTAGACGAAGGCATTTATTTGCTTTTGTTATTGATAAATTTGAGTTATTTTATCATAATTTTGAAATGCTAAAATTAGAATGAAACCTAATTATGGTCGTAACCGAAGTGTGAATAAGCTATTCCGAGAGTATTCTTGGTAGAGCAATTTGTATTTCAAGTTATGATTAATTAGATTTTGACTAAATTAAGTGAAGGAATGTTAATCATGGAATATTATCGTGCAATGTAATTATTTTTGAAGTTCAACTTGATATCAGGTATTGTGGATATTACTTCTAGTTTGAAGTTAATTATTTGGTGGCAAGTTAAGTTTCGTTCATAGGAAGTTGTCTAATGCTTGAACTAGGAGAGATTTTATGATATTCTTCGAGGTTAAAATATGTAGTCGGATCAAACATGAAATTGTTATATATAAGTAAAATATATTTAAGGATGAGACTCAAGAGTTCTTCTTTGGCTCTACTTGGGACTTGAAATTTTATATCTTTTCGTTTTACAATTAAGATTGGTATTTTGATGGGAAGTCAATTAGTACGTCTTGAGAATATTAGAGTATTAAAATATTTTTGGGTTGGTCGAAAATAGGTCCTCTTTGATTTGGAAAAGTTCTTGATGGTTTTTCTTGTTAATGAAAAATTTCGTTGGAAAGTATAGTGTTTCTGATTTTGATCAATATGGATATCATTGTGTTATTAGTAGATTCTTTTATCTGCAATATATATATTAAAAAAAAAATGGGAACTATTATTAAAGGGATGAAATAGTTAATGAGTTTGTGGTGTTTTGAATAGATTCTCTAAGTCTAGTAGTTTACAAGATTCCGAAATGTTTGCAGTATTGCAAATAAAAAAATATTTTACTTATTTAAGGAATTGATCTCAATGAAAAATCATAGAGCTTATATCTTGGAGGAATTTCTTGTAAATCTTTGAACCAGATTATTAGATTTGTGTGAGTTAAATATTTATTAATCAAGGCTGTGAGTTGATTGTGGATTTTGTATCACCATATGAGAAATGCAAGTGGGATTTTATGAGAGGCCCAAATAAGTTTAGCCTAAAAGAAAAGATTCGGGATGATTGAGTATGCTCCTGAGTAAGTTAATCTAGAATCTTTTAATTAACAAAGCTTAGAATAAATATTAACTTGTATAATGGAATTGTCAAGGGAAACTAGAATTGGCTTAGTTCAAATTTGGATCTAGAATATGATTACTTGATTATACGATGGTACAAATACGACAACTATCTCAAGGGTTAATCATGACCTAGTGTACTTGGAAAGCAAGGATAAAATTTTGCTTGGATAAAAAAAAAAATGTTGATGATCTGGGATCATTAAGAAATTTTGGAGAATATTGATCAGAGTTGCGCAGCGAAAGTATGATGGACTGAGTCAATTTAAACTGGTCAAAAATATTGACTGTGTTTTGGTAACATGTTATTATGAAAGACTATGTTGTTCAATAATGAAAGATTTTGTTAATAAGGGAAGGTGTATGCTATTGATTCTCAGGTCAATCATGATAAGATTATGTTATCTCTTGGATAGACTTTGCTATTTTTGGGTATGCTAAGAAAAATTTGAGGATATCATGACCAAGATTGGTTGATTATTGATTAAATATGGTCTAATTTGTTAAGTATCGGAATAAACCATGCATTATTTGCTTCCATCTTATGATTTATAAATTTAAGTTAAAAGCTTTGCGGCATATTGAATCATAGTATCAATACTTTGTCTATCCAGACTTGCTTTTGTGATTTGATGCAAATCATTTTTGAGATAAATCATTGCTACCTAATGATCATCAGTACATGTTCATTTTGCGAATCATATTCTTAGCAATATAATGATTTGACTCTAAGGTTGGTCATTATCTATTGTGGGATCAGCTCCTTACCATAATATGAGCATCAAATTCATTTTATTTCAAGTTCTATCCCAAACACAACTAATTTTAGTCAATCCTATTGTGAATCGATCCTGATCCGATCTCGAGTGAACATGCATCAAGATGATAATTTCAGTCTGAGATTTTAGTTAGTCACTTATCTAGTGTTAATCTTGCGAGTTTATATGAAAGTTTTGATAATTGATCTAAAGCTATCTATCACTGATTTTGACCGAGGAGAATGAGAACTTGGATTTGTATTACTCAATAGGCTGAGCATTTCTAAATTTGAAAGGCCTAGATCTCTCAAATTTCGAGGACGAAATTTTCTTAAGAAGGAGAGAATGTGAGATACTGGGCTGAAGCCGGCAGCCCTAGCCGACTTCAGCCCAACGCCTCTTTTGGAAGGGGCGTAGCAGGGGATCGCGTCTGCGATCCCCTCCTTCTTCTTCGGGCGCAGAGACGCCACGGGCATCCCGCGGCTGCACCGCGGTCGTCCCGCGTCCACCTCGCGGCCGCACGCACGGCCGCTGATTTCGCCTCCGCCGCAATTCCCGCAACGGAGAGCCGTTGAAATGGGGTGATAAAACCCCCGTTCCTCCTCCTTCGGAGATCACCCGAGCCCTCCTCCCTCTCCTCCGTCTCCTCCCCTTCCTCTTCCCTCCTTCCCTCCTCCTCCTCTCCTTGGTGACCGGCGTGCCCTCCCGGCCGAGCGCTGTCCGAAACCCCGTCGCGAGTCTCCCCTGTTTTGAAATCTTCTTCCTGTCGGAGAGCCCCACCGCCATCGCCGCCACTTGACCGCCGAACTGAGCCACCTGCGGCCGGGATCTGCCGCCTCCAGTCCACCGGTAGGCCTCTTCTTTGGCTCTTCATTTCGTTGCCATTTACCTTTGATTTCTCCTCTGTTTCGCCCCTACAAACCGAGATCATCTCGGTTGCCCTCCTCCCCGTTAGCCGTCACAGCGGCCGCCGGCCGCCTCCGCGGCCGGCTGGCCGTCAACCGAGGGGTGGCCTTCGGCCACCTAGCCAGCCCTCTCCCCTCTCCCCTCTCCCTTCTCTTGGTACCCATCTCCCCTGTCCATGGGGAGTTTGGGGAAGATGAAGGCCCATCGTGGGCCGAACTGGGCCAACTTGGGCCTGGTTCACTGTGGGCCCAACTTGGGCCCAGTTCAATAGTGTTGGGCCCAGATGGGCCATAATCTTTTGTGGGCCCAAATCGGGCCCAGTTCAGCCTAGTCCGGGCCCTATTTGGGTCGTACCCTTTTGTGGGCCCAGTCCAAATCTGAAACTCAGTCCAAACCCGAAACCCAGTTCAACTCTGAACCTGAACCCGGAGCTCGAACCCGAACCCGAAACCCGAACCCAAATCCGAACCCGGAATCCGAACCCATTTGGCCAATAAATGAAATTTTGTAGATAAGCCCTTGCCAGTATATTATTTCACAAAAAGGGTATTCTGTAATTTATGTTTGGTCCCTATAAGAAAGATTATTACATAAGGCTCCCCAAGTATATTTGATTGGTCCCTCCACTAAAGTTTATTATAGAACAGTACCCTGTAATTAAGTATTAGTCCCTGCAATAAATTTTATTGCATAAATAAACCAGTTAGAAGCCAACCTTGGGGGCCCTATTTAGCTGGGTCTATGTGGGCCCATTGGACCGTGCCCAATATGGGCCCTATCTGGCCATGCCCATTATGGGCCAACTCTAGACCCTGTTGGGCCGTGACCAATAGTATTATTTTTGGATTTTGCTTAGCTCTGAAATTAATAAGGAATTAATTAAATTTAAACAGGTGAACCTGATCCGTCTATCTGAAGTAGGAATCAAGCGAAAAGAAGTAAGTAACTTAATACTTCGAGTGTGATTTCTAAATTATTTGATAAATAGATTAAATTCTGAAATATGTTTTGTATTTAGTAAAATGGGTCTGGCATGTTAAATTTCTGAAAATTATGCTTTGAAATCCGTAAACTATGATTGGAAAATTTATGAAATCTGTTTTTATATATATGTATTCTCAGCATGGCTATGATCTGTTTTGTTCTGTTCTAGCCCCGCCAATGGGGATTATACGTTGGCCCTGTCGACTTGTAATCTGTGAGGAACCGGTTTCGACACCGTACCACCGGTGATTAGAATAGTGGTATTTGGACACCGTACCACCGGTGATTAGAATAGTGGTATTTAGACACCGTACCACCGGTGCATACTAATAGTGGTGTTTGGCACCTTGTGCAACCCATGCCACTGGGTTACGTGGCCGTAGCCTATTATGTTGAGATTCTGGTATAAGAGTTTTTGGAAAAATGATAATAAGTTTTGAAAACAACAAATGATGTTATTTATGATTTATTCCAGACATTATCCTGTATTTTGATCTGATATGCTCTGACCCCACTCTGGGGTATTTTGTTGCTTACTGGGCTAGTGTAGCTCATTATTCTGTTTTCTTTATTTTTCAGATCCAGAGGCTTGATCACACGGGATTGGGGAGTGCGTTAGATTTTCCGACGATTCCTTCAGTTATTGACATTTTAGTTAGTTTAGTTTGGACATTTAAATTATGTTGGCATATGCTATTTTGAAATTTTGTAAGTCTGCTTTTGAACAATTTAAATAATTATGTCATCTTTGAATAGCTGTATCTGTTTTGATATGATCTGCTGCCTTGCACGCCTGTGCGGTCCGCCGTGTGGGCGTGCGGCGTCTGCCGCGCCTCGGGCTCGGGGCGTGACACGTCGATTCATTCAAGTGACAGGCAAAGCTAAAACATCTTCTATTTAACTCAATTCGGATCTTTGATAATTATTTTACAAACAAGATCATTCAACATGGGTATTTTCTTTCCTTATTAAAAAAAATTGGATCTGTATTCGTTTTAACTCTACACTATCAGTATGTTACCAGAGCATGTGTTTCTCCTTCATCTTCATTCTATAATGACCACATCATCTCAACAAGGACTCTTCCAACCTAATCTGTTGGTTAGAGAAGTTAATTTTCAATGAGGCAAAGATAGAAATCTCAGCATTACCTTCCCAAGAAAGGTGAATTTCTCCAAGTTCATGAAATAGAAATGTTAAGACTCATGTATCTAATCAAGTTCATGGAACATAAGATGCTAAAGCACATTTCTCTACTACTGAAATCATTAGTGTTGAGCTAGTTTCACGGCCTAATGTTATTTTGGAAGTGGGATGATCTTGTAGTTGATAATAGTGCAAGTGTGATAGCTGAAAGTGCACAATTAGGACACCAACCTGAAAATGGACAAGAGGGTTCTGTTGATGCTGATGCAATAGCATTCGGTTACAAGTGGAGAATACTAGAACACAGGCACTCGTCCACCCAAAGAGAAGGCTCCTAGCAATACAAGCTGTAGGTCAAAAGGACTAGTTCAAGGTTTTTCCATGCCCTCCCAGTTGGGCCTAGATAAAAGGCCAGAACGAGCCCCCGAAACACACTTAAATTCTAGACCAATTGCTGATGGCTGGTGGAGAATGGTGGAAGTTTATTGTGTTTATATTGAAGGTTGGAAATTGGTAATGTTGTTGGGACATTAATGGGTTTAGTCGACAGTTCCCCACCTTCACAGGCAACAGCGGCACCACTACATCAATTCCCTCTTCCCTCAAATGAAGGTTGCTGTATTATTTGGTGTGACATCTTGCTTCCCCCGTGCTCTATCAAGTTCCACACATTGCTCATCTTCATATGTCCTTGAAGGCACGTTTTCCTCACATTAATTAAGACAGTGAATATATTTATTTCATCATGCATTGGTTGTGCATTTGTAAAGGATAGCCATTTTGAGGGAAATTAAAAGAAAAAAACCTAAATTTAAATTATGTCGATGCTTGGTGAAGGGTAATTAGGATCCTCAAGATATGGTAGATGTTCCAATATTCCCCTTACTTTCTCCTCAAAAAACGATATGTTGGATGTTACAAATTTTGAGGAAGTAGATGTCAAAAGAATGTTAAAGATGGGACTAGTTTAATTTCATTTGAGGAAGTTGATCTTGATAGGTGCTTGGATCAATTATCTTACGTGATGCGGGTGTGTCTGAATGTCGCTCCTTCAATATTGTGATCAGTTCTTCATTTTAAATTCTTTTATGTTGATAATGCACATCATTGACTTCGTTTAATAACTATTTTTATTTAAAAGATTTTTTTGAAGTTCTATGTTTATTAAGTACGGTTAGTAGTCTTTTGGGGGTTTTATTTCCTTCCAACAAAAAATTAATGCGAAATTAAGAGAACATGGTAAACATATTGACTTGGGCTTATCCATGCACCATCTTAAGAGATTCTCTTGAGCAGACCAGTATTTGGAGTTATGTATGAATTCACCTCCTTTTCTTGTTCTTATAGTTTTAAGAGCAAAAGTTAGATGGAGAGGTCTAAACAGCTTTTACTGGGAAAATAAACGGTACAGCCTTGGAACTCCACCAAGGTAAGACTAGAAAAGAGGGAGAAAGAGGGTGCGGATGTGAGGAGAGGAAGGTTGAAAAAACAAAACAAACCAATAAGAGTAATTAGCATATGCTAGTGCCCCTCTCTCGCAACAATCGGGTAAATTAAGCTTAAAAGAGTTTGAATGCTTCCTACTAGCCTTCCTCAGCTAATGTTAAAACTCTAAATTAAGTATAAATAAAATCCAAGTTTTCCCTTAATTTGTCATTTTTCTAGCACATTGCTTTTGGTAGGAAGTTGACAATTAAAGACGAAACTCTATAAATTTCTAATTGCCGTGCTGTACAGTAATAAATGCTTCCATATATTCTTTGAAATCCAACAAGTAGCATATTATTAGTAGAAAGAAAATTATAAATTTTTATTCTAGCCAGATGCATCAGTACGTAGCAGCACAGATGAACTCCTAAACTTTCTTCACATTTTTTCTAACACATTTCTTTCGCTAGGAAGTTCACAATTCAAAGATTGAACATAGCATATTGTTAGTGATCTTATTACTTTCGTAGGGAGAAAAACTTTTAAGCACAGGTTCACCACTCTTCCATAAGTTTCTTTAGTTAGGTTTTTATTTCGTAAATTTAGTCAAACAAAGATTTCAACCTTCTTTGTTGCCTTGTACTTCAAGAAAGTAGATACATGTGGTGCACCATATCTGTTAGATGTATGCCCTAGAAGCCAATTTGGCTGACACATTGTTGATTCTAGGGACATAATTTTGTACTTGACTGTTTATTATTGAATAAATAAAAGGCATCTTTTTCATTCATATTATTTATGTGTCTATGAATCGTCCAAGAAATTAATAAGATGATGATACATATTCTCAAGAGTTGAGAATTTGAGCCATGTATCATTGGTGATTAATTTCTAAAATGCTCCTGATCAATGAATCATCACGAGGACGGTGATCGATCCGATCAGTGCACAGATCACTTTCCTTCTGGATGGACGAGACTTGAGTCCACAGTGTAGGAACACTGAAGTGATAGTGCAGGTGCTTGTTAGAGAACAAGGGTACTGAGCGTGATCAAGACAAGAAGTCACTTGGATGTCTATCCACTCGTCAGTGACTTGCTTGATGTTGCAGTAGTGTGACTGGTCCTTTGACCTGCGGTGCTTCGGCTACTCACAGTGAGGTTATTGTAGTTTGACTGCACACATACATGGTCTCTAGCCATATGGGTCCATGCAGTGTAGATTGGCTGCAGTAAGTTCACTGTAGGAGTAGGGTACGCACCTATAAGGAATCTATCGACCTTGATAGAAGAGGAGTGATCCTATGTGATTTGTTAGACTGAGTTCTAAGACCTTGGCCAGGGCAGTAATATAAAGTGAAAAAAGAGTTTTCCACTATCGAACTCAAGTCAAATAAATCTTGATATATGACAGACGATGGGGTTTGACGAGTTGTCCATGACCTCCGTCCTGTAGGGATCCACGATAGTAGGACTGTATCACACGTTAACTGCACCTAGAGGTTCATCTTTCTATTCTACTGGGTAGCCACTACATGCTGCTAGGTGTCATTGGTAGATGGTCGGACTCACAGGGATTATCTCGATGATCGATAAACCCTAATGAGTTGAGTTGGAATCGTTCCAACCCATTGAAAGGAGTTTTCAATGATATAGTGATAGAGATCACAATATATCTCACTACCAGTCAGAATAGAACCTATGGGGTCACACACAATAGAAGTATTGACCAATCCGATGGTTGAAAAGTGATTATGAATCACAAGTAATCAATTTGATTGATAAGAAGTTGAAGAAGGAACAAAGGGAATTAATTAATTGGACTTAAAACAAGAGTCCTACTTCGGGTAGGATTCCTAGAGTCCTAATTGGATTAGGACTGGGAATCCTAGTTGGAGTAGGACTGGGATTCCTACTTGGAAAAGGATTCTTGCAATCCTAATGAGATTAGGAGTTTTGAATCAAAATTGGATTCCTACTTGGAGTAGGATTTCTAGAGTCCTAATCGGATTAGGACTTCGGATTCAAATAGAGTCCTAATTGGATTAGGACTAAAATTAAATATGTCCTAATTTGGATTAGGGTTTCTTAAGTCACAATTAATTATTAATCTAATGAATCAATAAGACTCCTAATTGGATTAGGATTGAAGAGTTCAATTGAGTCAAAATTGATTTAAGTTCTAATTGGATTAGGACTTACCTAGATTGGATCCTAATTGGTTCACCCTTGGGCTAAGCCTAATTGGATTAGGGCTTGACCACATTAGGGCATTTCAAACCCTACTTAATGTAGATTAGGGTTAACCATGAGGAGGGGAATATGCCCCTCCCTTTTCCATGTGGAGAAGGGAGAAGAGAAAGGTAATTACTCTAGGGCTCCTAGATTGTAGGAGCCCTAGATGGTTATAAAAAGGGGCAAAGGGGCCGGCGCCCTAGATGAGCTCTCCCTCTCCTCTTCCAAGCCGTGGCCACCCCTCTCCCTTCCTTGGTTCAGCCGCCATCAGCAAAGGGAAAAAGAAGAGGAGGCGTCTCCCTCCTCTTGGTCTTCTTCCTTGGCTCCAACGCAGGGAGAAAAAGAAAGGCTGCAAGGGGCTTCGTTCTTCTTCCTCTTCTTCATCCTTCTTCTTCCTCCTCTCAAGCACAATCAAGGGTTGATTGAAAGAGAGGAAATCAGCCATCAAAAGAAGTATTTGCAAGGGAGCTAGCACCCCGGGAAGACAAGAGAGCTTTGATCGGATCACTGCTTCGTGTGGATACCCGTAGAGGCCGGGCACTTGAACGGCTTCAAGCGAACCTTCATCCTAGACCACGAACTTCAGTTTGCAGTGATTATCTACCCGCACAAGGTGAAGATCTGATCTTCTAAATGCATTTAAAAGTTTTAATTCTTATCTAACTACGAACGGTTCATGAAACAACGTTCATGCGATGAACGTCGATCCCGCTTATGCCGATTCCGCTGCCATCTGATTTTTTTTGAAATATCAGCGGCATGGGCGGGTTCCCAACAGTGGTATCAGAGCCTAGGCTTCGTAGATTAAGGTAAGAATTAAATATCTAAAGGCTTATTAGATCTGAAAATTGAATGATCATGCATGCTGAAAATTTCTGCATGCAGATTTTTCAGGGGTGCTGATTTTTGCATGCTGATTTTTTATGTGATAAAATGATGATTCTAATTGCGTTGTTAATGAGATTACAAAGTTTAGAATCATGATTAGCATGATCAGCAACCTATGTCATGACATAATCAGTTAGTGTTGCCCAAGGTGACAATCCAAGAGGGGGGGTGAATTGGTTTCTTCTAAATTTTGGTGTTTTAAAAGTTTTCTTAATTAAGTGCGGTGGATGCTTTCTTAAATTATTTGAATGAGTTAAACTAGAACAAAGATGGAAGATATTGCAAGAATAAACGTAAGCACATGCACAACACAAACACAACAATATATAGTGGTTCGGTGCTCTCCTTAGCACCTACGTCCACTCCCCAAGCGACCCCTTGGGAATTCACTATAATCCCGCGGATTACAGTTGGATTGTTTTCCGGGCTCACAATCCAAAAACCTTTGTTGGTTTTACGGGCTCACCAACGAACCTTTACACTTTGGTTTTCCGGGTTCACCAAAAACCTTTGTTGGTTTTACGGGCTTACCAACGAACCTTTGTTGGTTTTACGGGCTCACCAACGAACCTTTACACTTTGGTTTTCCGGGCTCACCAAAAACCTATCCCGTTGGTTTTGCGGGCTAACCAACCAACCTTTACAAATAGTTTGACAAACAAAAAGAAAGATTCAAACTCCTAAATGAGCAAATGTAACAATATTAACTACAAAGAAGAGTTAGAAAATATTTATCGCTTTGAAGTGGCTTCTCTCTTCTTTGTCAAGGATGCTTCACTCTTCAAGGGAGGATGGAGTTCTTGATGACTCTTTGAATCTGCTCAACCTCTTTCTTTGATTCTTGAATGAAGCTCTTGAATGAAGAAGATTAGGGCACTTTTGTTTTCTTGTGTACTCTTTGATATTCCTTGCAAAAGTTATTCTATCTGATGAATAGTGCCCCTTTAAATAGCTTCCCATATCCTTTGGTCAAGCCCCAATGGTCAGAGTTCAAAAACTAGCCGTTACTCACCTTGGGAAGGACAAAAAGTACATCTGCAGAACTAGCCGTTATGCTTCAGCCCGTGTTTGGGTCGGCTCAACCTGTCCTTGGGTCGACCCAACTTTCACTTGGGTCGACTCAAACATTCCTTGGGTCGACCCTCTCAGAAAACACAGAAACTTGAAATTCAGCCTTCCTTCCCTTGGGTCGACCCAACCTTTCTTTGGGTCGACTCAAACCTTGGGTCAGCTCAAACTTTTCTTGGGTCGACTCAAACCTTGGGTCAGCTCAAATTTTTCTTGGGTCGACCCAACTTTCAGAAAATTCAGAATCTTGAATTTCAGCCTTTCTTCACTTGGGTCGACTCAACCTTGCTTTGGGTCAACTCAAGGTTTACTTGGGTCGACTCAACTTCTTCTTGGGTCGACCCTCTCAGTAAATCCAGAGAACCATTTTCTGAGTTGTTTGAGGATCTTGATGTTTGGGTCGACTCATGCTTTCCTTGGGTCGACCCAACTCACTGTTCATCTGTGCTATTTTTGCAGAAGTGTGCCAAATGATTTCTTGATGTGCCGGGGTCGACCTAATCATCCTTTGGGTCGACTCAATCCACACTTTGCTGCATCTCAAGGTTAGATTCATTCATATAAACAATGAAATGTATCTATATCAATTTATACAAATATACTGAGAGTAATGAACTTATAAATGAAGTATCGATTTAACTTATAACATACTCTTGTTAAATGCTTGTTAATCATCAAAATAACACTATCATTCTCAATCTCCCCCTTTTTGATGATTACAAAATAAAGAGTATGAGCCTATTGATACTTATCTTAAAATCAGTTTTTGAAAAGGGCTTAACTTGCTGAATTTCAGCTTTTCATATATAAGAGTGAAGTCTCCCCCTATATCATTTAAATGTTGCCAATTTGACTTTTTGAGTTACTCCCCCTTTCATTTATAATTCATTAAAGATGAAACTCCAAAAATTTGAGATAAAACATGAGTTTCAGATTATGTATCGAGGTGTGAAAGGTGCGTGCCAAATTCTGAAATTATGTGTGCCAAATTCTGAAATTTGATATAAATTTTTGAGTTGATCATTTTCATTGTTGCAAATTGCTCCCCCTTGGATGTATATGCTTTCCTATATGATTTTCTATTTGTTTTACAAATTATTTCTCTTTCTTTCTTTACTTCTCCTCTTATTACTATTTCTTTACTTCTCCCCCTTTTTGTTACTCTATTTACTCTAAAGATATCTTTACTTCTCTCCTATTACTTTTTCTTTACTTCTCCCCCTTTTTGTTATCATCAAATAGGTACATGGGAAAAGATGCAATAAATACCAAACTTCAAACTTCATTGATCAAAATAGGAACATTTTAGTATATCAAAAGCAAAAGCAAATACAATATTCCTCAATCAAAGTTTAAAGATGCATGATAACCACCAAATACATATGAGAACTAGATACATATCCTAGTCTCTAAACAAGATCGTGAGACTCTCCCGGATCGCTTGGCTACGGCTCTCTCGGGTCCCATTTCTCCAAGATCTTGAAGTAATCTACTGTTTGGAGATGATTGGAGAAGATTTGAGAGTGGAAAATAAGGTTTTCGGAAGAGGACAAAGGGTAAACAGTGCCCTAGATAGCTCACGGGTCCCCCTTTTAACAGTGGGATTCCGACGTTGGGTCGACTCAAGAAACTTCTTGGGTCGACTCAACGTTGGGTCGACCCTATTCTGGGTTGGGTTGACCCAAGTGCAGAATTTTTCTTTTCTCTTCCTTTTTGCTTCTAAAAATTTTCCTTGCTTCCAATCCTTATAAATTCTTTCTGGGACAATGATACATGAGTAAGGAATCTATAGATAACAAGTTTGACTCATGTTTCATGGATTTTTAGAAATTGGAGGAATGTATCATGAGACTACTTGCTCCCTTTTATATTTCTTCAATAAAAAGGATCACATTTGCCTAATTCTCTCCTTAGCGTGCAGAATCTATCTTCACTCAAGGATCTTGTAAATATGTCGGCTAATTGTTTTTCAGTGCATATATGTTCAATACATACGTTTCCATTTTGCACATGATCCCTAATAAAATGATATATTATTTCTATGTGTTTGGCTTTAGGAATGAGATATTTAGGATGTAAGCCAAAAGTGATCTCTAAATGTAGATTCCAAAGATAGTTTTGAAATCAAGTGTAGATGGAATCCTTTTCAAGTTATTTCAAGGAGTATCAAGAATAATGTTCAAAGAAAGCACGAATGAAAATCCAATACCGTTTTTTTTTTAATATATTAAGTATATAGCAACATGAGAGCAATCTAATTAATTTTTAGAGTATAGTATAAGAGCAGATAAAGATCAAAACTTATATAAGATTATGTTGAATCCTTAATTCTTAATGACTTCAAAGTTCTTTCATGATATAAAAGTATTGGAGCATAGATACCAAAATATGAATTTATGCAATGTAGGATACATAAAATTCAGGGCTTTGAAAGTTCTTTTAAAGCTCTCTTAAAGACTTTCTTTTACTCCTTTAAAGATCATAGCATCAAAATCAATTAAAATGAATTGGCTCATGATTGAAACACTAAAGTGCAAGCCAATAAGAGCTCATTAGTAGATTCCAAAGTAAATTTCCAATACTAAGACAAATGGAATTCTTTTCACTTAGTTTTCAAAACAAGTGATTTACCAATTAAGTACAGATGAAAATCCAACTTTCAAAAGATATTCAATGAGGCACAAAGTTTAATACCACTTTACATTTAGTATTCTTTCTCTCATCTTTAGTTGTGAATTTACATGATTAAGTTCTATATGATCTCTCCCTCTGAAATTTTCTTTCTCCCCCTTAATTAATCATTCCATTTGAGAGTTTTAGAATTTGTTCAATAAAATTGTCAATCTCGAAAATATATTTTATTTTCATAAAATTCAAGGTTTGAGATAAGACAACCTTTATAGAACTCATCTCAAGGTATAAACTTATTATATAATTAAAGCAAGTCTTGCAATATAAGGAGGTTCATCAAAATCAATCCATAAAATTCAAGGTATGCATCAAATTAAAGTAACTTTAGGATAAGATACTGAATATCTAAAGCTCCCCCTTAAAAGATGCATTCTTCTTTAATTATTCTTGTCTTTTGTTGAATTTCAGATTTTAATGATAAACGTGAATAAAACTGAAACTTTATGATATCAAGAATGTAGAGTGATCTAGAATTATTCAAAATTTATAGCAATCACTCTTTTTAATCTTTTAAGAACAAGTTATGCTTCCTCTTAATCTTTGAGAAAATGTACTGAAATATTAATCAGAAAATAATTCATTTGAAGCTCAAATTCTTTCAAAAGCATTTACATTTTCTTTCTTTTAAGAATTATTTGAGTGAGCTGAAATATTTCTAAACTTAAGATCATTCACTCTTTTAATAATATATATATACATATATATTTTGATAGAAGTCTTTAATAATGTAGGAGAGGAAAAAAAATATATAGATGATCATTGAAGTATATATATTTATAGAACTCAATTTCTTAATCAAAGTTTTTCAGCAATGTATATATGAAGCACAATAAATCTTTTCAATATCAAAATAAAATCACATATTTAAAAATATTTGTTTGCAATCAAGATCATCGAAAGACACATCATTCAGACCAATATTAGTACACTTTGAAGATAAGAAATGATATGTTTCAGATGCGTATCGGGGCAAGCAATCAAGGCATCAGAATTATTCTATTTTTCTTAAGCTGTAGTTTTATCTAGAAATTCATATTGAGTTTAAGCTTTTATACAAAATCAGATTCTGAATTTCATAAAGATTCTCAAGGAGGCTTTCAAAGTTGTAATTTGAGATATGTATCTTCACATTGTAGCTCATCTTAAATCATTACGATTGAAAACACATATTTTAAACATATAAGAGCATATTCAGAATATTTGTATTTATGTTGAGTTTTGGTATGAATTTGAACATTATATACCAAAGTTAAGCAAGTTGAAGGATAAAACAAAATCAATTCATTTTGCCTAAATAGAGATATCCTTCTCTTCTCCTTTTTACAAATTTATTCAACTTTCAGATTTTAAAGATGATTGTGAACGACAATTCTGAAATTTCTTTTCAATAATACCAAATAAAAATTTTATGTAGTATTTCAAACATTCAATCAAATTGTCCAAGCATGGAGTATTACAAAATATTGAGAACCCATAATTCAAGACATCATGCCATATGCAAAATATATTATGTGTTAAGTCATGCATTAAAATATTAAGAGCAAGCATGTCAATGATCAAAATCAATTCTTTTCAAATAAACTCCTCCTATTTAAATATAATCTTGCACTGATTTCATCCTTAAAGTGTGTTTTCAAGTGATTAAAAATTTGACTTGATTCTTCTTATATACTTTCATTTTTACCTTCTTATGCTCTATACTCTATTTGCTCCCTATCCGGTGGAGTTGGAAGGGGCACGAGGTGCTACCACTAGCCTCCCTCTTGTGCCGTCCCTAATATACCCTACACCGAATAGTTGGGTCAAATAGTGCCGGGTACTACCACTAGCCTCCCCATTGGCACCATCCCTACGATGAGCAATATAGAAATGTTAAAATGTTCACTTCAAACTCTCCCTGTTTAAGTGTATTTTATTACGGATTTTATCTCTTCCAAAGGAATGTTCATATTAGTCTCACAAATGTGCCAAATATATTATGCTTGTTTTGCTTTTCCTAAAGATTGGAGTATTTGCCTTTACTTAGATTTTACTTTCCTTGAATAATTGTTCATTTTCTTTTCTTTATCTCCCTCTTTTTGTTATTCTCAAGTAATTTACATGAAAGAGTAGAATAAAGAATTAATCTAATATGCTGCATATAAATGTATATCATGCAAACAGCATTTTCATTATGCCCAATGATTCATAGCTTATCACAAGTTATTTTGAATTAGAGATTTGAGGCATAAACTTGTGTATTTCATGGTTATGCATTATATAGGAAAAAGTAAACTTCAATTTAATCACACCATGAAACAATTATCATTAGCATGAGAATGAAGCATGATATCAAGAAGATTAGCAATTAAATGTTTAATCATGCTACCATATAATTTCAGACTATTAATTTTGCTCAACTAACTCACAAGAGAAGGGTTTAAATTACCAATGCATTTAGCATTCTTCAAGCCAAATATCTTTTAAATTCTTTACATCCTTGGCTGAAGAAAATCTCTCTTTTTTTTGTTTGCAAGGGGATGTTTATTGTATCTTTCATCGAGGTGTCCTTCAAGTTGAAATTTCTTGCTCATAAGTCCTGTATCATTAGCTAAATCTTTTTCTTTTCTTAAAGGCAATTCATTAGGTTCTCTAGGATACAAAAATATTCATACAACATATTTCTTAACTAGATGACTCAACATGAGGATAATAATTGAATTTGAGTCACTTTACTCAAGAGATTGCCTAAATATAAGCAAGCACAAGTCACTTGAACTAAAGAGATAACTTCATTAAGTAAAATGGTTCAAGGACAAGCATGTGAGGCAATAGAAGGATTCATCAAGGTTAAATCAATTTTTTTTTTATTTTCAGAATTAATTTAGCTTAGATTCTATTTGCTTAAGATAATTATCAATAAGATATACAAGTTGAGTTTTAATCAAATTATCTTAAACAGTTGTTTCTATCAAAAATTTTGATTATGATTTAGTTTTCAACACTAATAATCATGTTTCAGGGAGTTGAGCAATCTTCTTTTAGAGCAATTAGGATTTTATTTTGACTTATGAGTGATAGTTTAATATTCATGCTTTAAAAGATTTTTATGATCAAGTTAAGCATGACATGTTACAATTAATCAGTAGAATTTGAGATAATTTTAGAGAAAGATATTAATCATGGATACAATGATTATGCTCAATGAAGTTTTAACATGAAGGCATGAAATCAGCATCAATCATTTATACTAGAGAGAAAATTTAGATTTTGAAAACTTGAAGGAGAAAGTTATACATATTCATTCATTGTTTTCTTATCATCATGCAAGCACTAGAAAATTTCATGCTAGGATCGTGTAGATAAGATTTGTCATACATACAAGGCATTTATAAATATTCAATAGCCTAACTGAATTTATAAAGTTAAGCATATCAAGACATAAAATGACAATTTAAATTACATTCACAAATGATGAAATAAAATTTATTTATAAGTCACGTGCCATGGCACCCAATTAAGAGTTTCACATGAGCTTCAAGGGCTGCTTTGACACATTTGCAAGATAATCTCAGTTTTTCATTTTAGGTACCCAAGCTTGCTTGGGTCTTTGGGAGTTAGTGCATATGGTTCCTTTTGGAATCCAAATCTGTTTAATTGTAATAATTTTATCATTTGATTTGCTTGTATTGAAACAATAGGTAAAGTTTTTATGCCTATTCTTTTCATATTTGAAACAAGTTATCTTATTTGATGGTTTGCTTGGTGAATTAATTACCTTTTTATTTAGGGGTTTATTGTTAAGTAAGGAAGTCCAGTCAAGTTTTGATTTATCAAAATCAGCATGTTGGCTTTCAAACATTGTTTTTAATCTTTCTGAACTTACAGTGAATTTGTTAATAAAAGATTTCAGTTGGTTAACCTTTTTACTTAAGTTTTGATTTTTTTAATTAAATTCTGATTTTTCTGAATTAATTCTTCTGAATTTAACCTTAAATGTTCATTCTCAAAATTTAATTTGTCTTTCATTTCAACGGTAGAATTTCTTTCTTCTGACATTTTCAGATTTAGCTTTTTATTCTTTAAACTAAGCTTCTTATTTTTTAAATTAAGCTTCTTGTATTCTAAGTATAAATCAGAAAAAGCATCATGAAGTTCATCAAATGTAAAATCAGATTGAGCTTCAGTATGTACTTGATTTTTGAATGAGAAATCACTTTGTGTTCGAGTACATACCTCATCTTCATGTGCTACAAAGCATAGATTTTCAGTTTCAGTTTGATACTCTTCTTCTTCGGAACTAGTTTCAAATTCACTAGAAACGTTAGTGCATTCATATTTAACTTCAAGCATATTCCATATTTCCTTAGCAGTTATGCAAAAAGATATGCTATTAAGTTCACTATCATCCAATGCACAATATAGAATATTCATGGCTTTTGCATTTTGCTGAGCCCTTTCTTTATCATGATTAGTGTTTGTGTGTAGCCCATTGACTATGATACTCCATAAATCGTAGTCATGTGCTTGAATGAAAATGCGCATGCGTGCTTTCCAATATGTGTAGTTTATACCATCAAATAGTGGAGGTCTATCAATTAATTGTCCCTCACTCATAGAACATCCCACTTGGGTTGTCATGATCTTTAACTCTTGATTGTGAGATCAATGAGTACTATTAGAGCACCTTGCTCTGATACCACTTGTTGCCCAAGGTGACAATCCAAGAGGGGGGGGTGAATTGGTTTCTTCTAAATTTTGGTGTTTTAAAAGTTTTCTTAATTAAGTGCGGTGGATGCTTTCTTAAATTATTTGAATGAGTTAAACTAGAACAAAGATGGAAGATATTGCAAGAATAAACGTAAGCACATGCACAACACAAACACAACAATATATAGTGGTTCGGTGCTCTCCTTAGCACCTACGTCCACTCCCCAAGCGACCCCTTGGGAATTCACTATAATCCCGCGGATTACAGTTGGATTGTTTTCCGGGCTCACAATCCAAAAACCTTTGTTGGTTTTACGGGCTCACCAACGAACCTTTACACTTTGGTTTTCCGGGTTCACCAAAAATCTTTGTTGGTTTTACGGGCTTACCAACGAACCTTTGTTGGTTTTACGGGCTCACCAACGAACCTTTACACTTTGGTTTTCCGGGCTCACCAAAAACCTATCCCATTGGTTTTGCGGGCTAACCAACCAACCTTTACAAATAGTTTGACAAACAAAAAGAAAGATTCAAACTCCTAAATGAGCAAATGTAACAATATTAACTACAAAGAAGAGTTAGAAAATATTTATCGCTTTGAAGTGGCTTCTCTCTTCTTTGTCAAGGATGCTTCACTCTTCAAGGGAGGATGGAGCTCTTGATGACTCTTTGAATCTGCTCAACCTCTTTCTTTGATTCTTGAATGAAACTCTTGAATGAAGAAGATTAGGGCACTTTTGTTTTCTTGTGTACTCTTTAATATTCCTTGCAAAAGTTATTCTATCTGATGAATAGTGCCCCTTTAAATAGCTTCCCATATCCTTTGGTCAAGCCCCAATGGTCAGAGTTCAAAAACTAGCCGTTACTCACCTTGGGAAGGACAAAAAGTACATCTGCAGAACTAGCCGTTATGCTTCAGCCCGTGTTTGGGTCGGCTCAACCTGTCCTTGGGTCGACCCAACTTTCACTTGGGTCGACTCAAACATTCCTTGGGTCGACCCTCTCAGAAAACACAGAAACTTGAAATTCAGCCTTCCTTCCCTTGGGTCGACCCAACCTTTCTTTGGGTCGACTCAAACCTTGGGTCAGCTCAAACTTTTCTTGGGTCGACTCAAACCTTGGGTCAGCTCAAATTTTTCTTGGGTCGACCCAACTTTCAGAAAATTCAGAATCTTGAATTTCAGCCTTTCTTCACTTGGGTCGACTCAACCTTGCTTTGGGTCAACTCAAGGTTTACTTGGGTCGACTCAACTTCTTCTTGGGTCGACCCTCTCAGTAAATCCAGAGAACCATTTTCTGAGTTGTTTGAGGATCTTGATGTTTGGGTCGACTCATGCTTTCCTTGGGTCGACCCAACTCACTGTTCATCTGTGCCATTTTTGCAGAAGTGTGCCAAATGATTTCTTGATGTGCCGGGGTTGACCTAATCATCCTTTGGGTCGACTCAATCCACACTTTGCTGCATCTCAAGGTTAGCTTCATTTATATAAACAATGAAATGTATCTATATCAATTTATACAAATATACTGAGAGTAATGAACTTATAAATGAAGTATCGATTTAACTTATAACATACTCTTGTTAAATGCTTGTTAATCATCAAAATAACACTATCATTCTCAGTTAGTTTTCAGATCTGAAAATTATAATTGTTGCATATGGTGATGATCATAGGATTCAAACCCTTTTGGTATCAAATGTAATGACCTGCGATGTGATCTGCGATGTCATGTAATTTTTCAGATGCTTGCATGCATCTTATTTGATGTTTTGAGAGGCCTGCGTGCCTCCTAAAAGGGGATGTAATTTATTTTTATTTTTATTTTACATCTGGTTGTATTTCTGTGATGTGATGTACGTCAACGATCAAGTCGAAGATGTTGCATGAGATGAACAGGGCTCCAAGCGGCTGATGGCGATTGGATCAAGAGTTGGTCAAGGATCGAGTCAAGGAGGCTTGGAACCAATTCAAGAGTTGAAGATCAGTTGATCGATTGACGTGCATGTGCTTGTAATACGACCTAACTAGGATCCATGATCATCACCTATTTAAAGTTTAGCTTTAATTATTGCTGCGATTATGAATGCCTGCAATGCGCCGTTTGCATGTGATGTGAATGTGAGTCGGGTAGATAGGTTTACATATGATGTAGCAAACCCAATTGAGACCTAAATTAAAACCTCCTCAATCAAGTCGAGAGTGAACCGACATGAGCAAGTCATATTAGATTAATTGATCTAATTGGTGTCTAGGAAAGCATGAAAGATGGTTACTTAATTAGGACCTTACTCTCTGAGTAAGAGGAGCCTCCCACCTGCTTACCTGGCCAATTGTTCGATTACCTCTTATGAAGAGCTCAAGTTGCAAACACTAAGACCTGATTAACCAATATTAAGTCAATAGGTCTTCCACTGTAGTAGAGCTGCTAAGGCCTTTCTGATGTTGATTTGTCTCGGCTGGACACAGTGGTCAAGTTGCATCGGGGGGCTGGACCTCTCTATAGACATGAGATGTTGTAGGGTAAAGGTGGGGTTGGGCACCAATAACTGTTAGGTGAGGACCCAATGACGACTTTATTCCTACGGTTATACGGTGGGTCTGACTTAACTAAGCGATGGGACCAATAACTGTTAGGTGAGGTTTTCATGGCTTAGAGACCAAGTTGCACTGCAACATGCTTGAGAAGCATTGTACAAGAGTTGTACATTCATCAATCTATGTGTCACCAATAACTGTTAGGTGAGGTGGCATGTAAATTGGTGGGACCGCAGTACCTACTAGAAACCCTAGTCGTGTGGGATTTCCGTTTCCCTACCAGAGGAGTGTGAGGGATTCGAGAAAATAGTGGGAGTTACATTTGTTCTAAAAGACCTTAGAACAGATTAGGATCAAGTACAAAAGTCTAACTAGAATCTTTACTCTCTGCAGATACAATGTCAGCTTCAAACCCTTTGACCCGTATTCTTGAGACCAACCGATTGACCGGAACCAATTACAAGGACTGGCTTAGGAATCTCAAAATTGTTTTGAGCTGTGAGAAAATAGGCTACATACTCGATTCAGATATCCCCACAATACCAGCACGTCCTACTGATGTTCAGCGACAGATGCATCAAAAGTGGCTGGATGATGACATTAGAGTCAAATGCTATATGATGGCATCCATGTCTAATGAACTCCAATGCCAGCATGAGAATCTCAAGACTGCTAGGGACATACTGGCACACCTGCAAGAGTTGTATGGTGAGCAGAGTCGCACAGCTTGTTTTGAAGTGTCCAAGAGGCTCTTCAAGACAAAGATGCGCGAAGGGCAGTCTGTCCATGATCATGGTCTGACTATGATCAAGGACCTAGAGGAGCTTGAGAAGCTCGGAATGAACATGCACAATGAATTGCAAGTGGATTTGATCCTACAGTCACTTCTTGATTCATTTGGTCAGTTTATAGTAAACTACCACATGAATAAGATTGAATGCACTAAGACTGAACTGATCAACATGTTGGTAACTGCTGAGGGAGCCTTGAAAAGTTCAAGGGGCAATGTCCTTGCTGCTGAATTGACTTCTGGTTCCAAGAGAAAGTCTACTTGGAAGAAAAAGAAGCCTGCTAAGAAGCAGAAGAAAGACAAGAAGCCAAAAAAGGAAGTTCAAAAGAAAAAGGCTAACGACAAAGGAAAATGTTTCCACTGCAATGTCGAAGGCCACTGGAAGAGAAACTGTCCTTCATACCTCGAGAGCCTGAAGAACAAGAAAGGTGACACGCCTTCAGAAGGTATAGACTTGCTCATAATTGAAACTAATCTAACGGTTTCTTCTACTTCTAGTTGGGTTATAGATTCTGGTTCTAGTGCTCATTTGTGCACTACCATGCAGGATCTAAAGGAAAGTAGAAGGCTGGCGGAAGGTGCGGTAACCCTTCGGGTTGGCAACGGGGCAAAAGTTGCTGCTGTAGCTGTGGGCACCTACCATCTGCGACTACCGTCTGGATTTAGTTTATTACTTAGAGACTGCTATTATGTACCTGCTGCTAGCAGAAATTTAATTTCTGTTTCATGTCTAGCACAGGAAGGTCATGTTTTTACTTTTGACAAAGACTGCTGTTCTATTTATTTAAGAAATAAAATAGTCGCACGTGGTTTCATGATCGACAGTCTCTATCATTTACATATGGATGTATCTGTGAATATTACCGAGCAAGAAGTGAGTGCCAAAGGATCCAAAAGATCTAGAGATGAGATAAACCAAAGATATTTGTGGCACCTCAGGCTTGGCCATATTGGAGAGGACAGAATGAACAAAATGGATAAAGATGGGCTTTTAGGCTCATTGACTTCCGAGTCATATCCAGTTTGCGAGTCCTGTCTTCAAGGAAAAATGGCTAAACTGCCCTTTGTAGGACATGGGGAGAGGACCACTAAAATACTTACCCTAGTACATACAGATGTATGTGGCCCATTCGATGTGCTAGCCAGGGGACGTTATTCTTACTTCATTACCTTTACCGATGATTATTCACGGTATGGATATGTGTATCTTATGAGACACAAGTCTGAATCTTTTGAAAAAGTTCAAAGAGTTCAAAAATGAAGTAGAAAAACAAACTGGAAAACCTCTTAAAGCTCTTCGATCAGATCGAGGAGGAGAATACCTTAGTGGGGAATTCCGGGACTATCTTAAGGAAAACGGCATAGTCTCACAATGGACACCTCCGGGTACACCTCAACTCAACGGGGTGTCAGAGAGGAGGAATCGAACCCTATTGGATATGGTCAGGTCCATGATGAGCTTCACTGATTTACCTATGTTTCTTTGGGGAGATGCCTTACTCACAGCGATTTATTTATTGAATAGAGTTTCCTCTAAATCCGTTCCTACCACACCGTATGAGATATGGCATGGTAAGAAACCAAGTCTGGGTCATCTCAAGATTTGGAAATGTCCGGCCCACGTCAATAGACTACAGGCGGACAAGTTAGAGGCTAGGACCATAAGTGCTCATTTTATAGGATATCCTAAAGAGTCATTAGGATACAATTTTTACGTCTCAGAGGATCACAATGTGTTTGTGAGCCGTCATGCCATCTTCTTGGAAAATCAGTTTATCCTTGATAGAGGCAGTGGGAGGAAAATTGAGCTTGAAGAGAAAGTCTCTGAAAAGCAACGAGTCATGGATCCTATCGAACCCATTCATACAGAGCCAGTACACGATGTCCCTCGACCACCTCGTAGATCTAGTAGGGTCTCCCATCCTCCCGATAGATACTTAGGTATACTAGAAGAGGATACCGAGGAAATGTTCCTAGTGGGAGATAGGGATCATACACAAGATCCCAAAACCTACGATGAGGCGATATCTGATATCGATTCCGAGAAATGGCTGGAAGCCATGAAGTCAGAGTTAGACTCCATGCATTCCAACCAAGTCTGGACCTTAGTAGATCCACCAGAAGGTATTGTACCTATTGGATGTAAATGGATCTACAAAAGGAAAATAGGTTCGGATGGAGAGGTAGAGACCTATAAGGCAAGGCTTGTGGCGAAAGGGTATAGTCAGCGCGAAGGCATTGACTATCAGGAGACCTTTTCACCTGTAGCCATGATGAAATCCATCCGAATACTGCTTGCCATTGCAGCATTTCATGATTATGAAATCTGGCAGATGGATGTGAAAACTGCTTTCCTGAATGGATATCTTAATGTAGACATCTATATGGAACAGCCTTTGGGTTTCACTTCCAGTGATGGAGATCACAAGGTCTGCAAGCTGCAAAGGTCCATCTATGGACTAAAGCAAGCATCTCGGAGTTGGAACACTCGTTTCGATGACGCAATCAAAATGTTTGATTTCATAAAAAATGAAGAGGAACCGTGTGTTTACAAAAAGGTTAGTGGGAGCGCTGTCGTATTTCTCGTACTGTACGTAGATGACATTCTCCTGATTGGGAATGATATTCCCATGCTAACCTCGGTCAAGGTCTGGTTGTCAAAAGAATTCTCCATGAAAGACCTTGGGGAAGCATCCTATATTTTGGGAATAAAGGTCTATAGAGATAGATATAAAAGGATGCTTGGCCTTTCACAGAAAATGTACATAGAGGAGGTGCTGAAGAGGTTCAGCATGGAAAACTCCAAGAGGGGTCTCTTACCCCTTAGGCATGGAATTCATCTCTCCAAGAAGATGTGCCCCAACACATCTGAAGAGATTCAACGCATGAGCAAGATTCCCTATGCATCGGCAATAGGAAGCCTCATGTATGCCATGCTGTGTACACGACCTGATATAGCTCTTGCTGTGAGTGTCACAAGCAGATATCAGTCGAATTCAGGTGAAGAACACTGGACAGCTGTGAAGAATATTCTTCAGTACTTGAGAAGAACTAAAGATTTATTCTTGGTTTTTGGAGGATCATCAGAGTTAAAGGTAGAAGGGTACACAGATTCAGACTTCATGACTGATGTCGATGACAGGAAGTCAACATCTGGATATGTGTTCTTGTGCAATGGTGGTACGGTAAATTGGAAGAGTTCTAAACAACCGATCATTGCTGATTCTACTATGGAAGCTAAATACATCGCTGTCTCTGAAGCTGCTAAGGAAAGCTTCTGGTTCAAGAAATTCATTGCAGAGTTGGACGTGATGACATCAGATACCATAACACTCTACTGCGATAATAATGGCGCCATAGCCCTTACTAAGGAGCCAAGGTCTCATCAGAAGTCTAAGCATATAGAGCGGCGCTTCCATCTCATACGCGACTATGTTGAGAAGAATATGTAAAGGTGCAGAGAGTAGGCTCCGCGGATAACGTGGCGGACCCGTTCAATAAGCAGCTGAGTCAGCAAAAGACTGAAGCCCACCTTGAGAAGATGGGCCTAAGATATATGACCAATTGGCTTTAGTGCAAGTGGGAGATTGTTAGATGTATGCCCTAGAAGCCAATTTGGCTGACACATTGTTGATTCTAGGGACATAATTTTGTACTTGACTGTTTATTATTGAATAAATAAAAGGCATCTTTTTCATTCATATTATTTATGTGTCTATGAATCGTCCAAGAAATTAATAAGATGATGATACATATTCTCAAGAGTTGAGAATTTGAGCCATGTATCATTGGTGATTAATTTCTAAAATGCTCCTGATCAATGAATCATCACGAGGACGGTGATCGATCCGATCAGTGCACAGATCACTTTCCTTCTGGATGGACGAGACTTGAGTCCACAGTGTAGGGACACTGAAGTGATAGTGCAGGTGCTTGTTAGAGAACAAGGGTACTGAGCGTGACCAAGACAAGAAGTCACTTGGATGTCTATCCACTCGTCAGTGACTTGCTTGATGTTGCAGTAGTGTGACTGGTCCTTTGACCTGCGGTGCTTCGGCTACTCACAGTGAGGTTATTGTAGTTTGACTGCACACATACATGGTCTCTAGCCATATGGGTCCATGCAGTGTAGATTGGCTGCAGTAAGTTCACTGTAGGAGTAGGGTACGCACCTATAAGGAATCTATCGACCTTGATAGAAGAGGAGTGATCCTATGTGATTTGTTAGACTGAGTTCTAAGACCTTGGCCAGGGCAGTAATATAAAGTGGAAAAAGAGTTTTTCACTATCGAACTCAAGTCAAATAAATCTTGATATATGACAGACGATGGGGTTTGACGAGTTGTCCATGACCTCCGTCCTGTAGGGATCCACGATAGTAGGACTGTATCACACGTTAACTGCACCTAGAGGTTCATCTTTCTATTCTACTGGATAGCCACTACATGCTGCTAGGTGTCACTGGTGGATGGTGGGACTCATAGGGATTATCTTGATGATCAATAAACCCTAATGAGTTGAGTTGGAATCGTTCCAACCCATTGAAAGGAGTTTTCAATGATATTGTGATAGAGATCATAATATATCTCACTACCAGTCAGAGTAGAACCTATGGGGTCACACACACTAGAAGTATTGACCGATCCGATGGTTGAAAAGTGATTATGAATCACAAGTAATCAATTTGATTGATAAGAAGTTGAAGAAGGAACAAAGGGAATTAATTAATTGGACTTAAAACAAGAGTCCTACTTCGGGTAGGATTCCTAGAGTCCTAATTGGATTAGGATTGGGAATCCTAGTTGGAGTAGGACTGGGATTCCTACTTGGAATAGGATTCCTGCAATCCTAATGAGATTAGGAGTTTTGAATCAAAATTGGATTCCTACTTGGAGTAGGATTCCTAGAGTCCTAATCGGATTAGGACTTCGGATTCAAATAGAGTCCTAATTGGATTAGGACTAAAATTAAATATGTCCTAATTTGGATTAGGATTTCTTAAGTCACAATTAATTATTAATCTAATGAATCAATAAGACTCCTAATTGGATTAGGATTGAAGAGTTCAATTGAGTCAAAATTGATTTAAGTTCTAATTGGATTAGGACTTACCTAGATTGGATCCTAATATGTTCACCCTTGGGCTAAGCCTAATTGGATTAGGGCTTGACCACATTAGGGCATTTCAAACCCTACTTAATGTGGATTAGGGTTAACCATGAGGAGGGGAATATGCCCCTCCCTTTTCCATGTGGAGAAGGGAGAAGAGAAAGGTAATTACTCTAGGGCTCCTAGATTGTAGGAGCCCTAGATGGTTATAAAAAGGGGCAAAGGGGGCCGGCGCCCTAGATGAGCTCTTCCTCTCCTCTTCCAAGCCGTGGCCACCCCTCTCCCTTCCTTGGTTCAGCCGCCATCAGCAAAGGGAAAAAGAAGAGGAGGCGTCTCCCTCCTCTTGGTCTTCTTCCTTGGCTCCAACGCAGGGAGAAAAAGGAAGGCTGCAAGGGGCTTCGTTCTTCTTTCTCTTCTTCATCCTTCTTCTTCCTCCTCTCAAGCACAATCAAGGATTGATTGAAAGAGAGAAAATCAGCCATCAAAAGAAGTCTTTGTAAGGGAGCTAGCACCCCGGGAAGACAAGAGAGCTTTGATCGGATCACTGCTTCGTGTGGATACCCGTAGAGGCCGGGCACTTGAACGGCTTCAAGCGAACCTTCATCCTAGACCACGAACTTCAGTTTGCGGTGATCATCTACCCGCACAAGATGAAGATCTGATCTTCTAAATGCATTTAAAAGTTTTAATTCTTATCTAACTACGAACGGTTCATGAAACAACGTTCATGCGATGAACGTCGATCCCGCTTATGCCGATTCCGCTGCCATCTGATTTTTTTTGAAATATCAGCGGCATGGGCGGGTTCCCAACAATATCTTGCCTCGCATGAGATAGTGATAGCATCATTAAATATAACACTGTACATTCCTTGCACTCCTTGATAACCAGGAAGTTTACAATTCAAAGACAAATATCTGTAAATGCCTAATTCTCATAGCATGTGAAAAATGCTTCTATATATTATTTGAAGACTTTAAGTAGCATATATTAATGGTCTCCTTATTACTTTCGTAGGGAGAACGACCATTATGCTTGTTCTTTTTCTGTTTCAGTTAGAATTTCATTTTCTAGACTTCGTCAAATGAAAATTTCTTACTTCCTTTGTGCTTTCAACTTCAAGAAAGGTGATACGTATGGTGTACGCATCACACCTTGTATGACAAATGTTGCCCAAGATAACAACCCAAGGGAGGGGGGGGGGTTGAATTAGGTTTTTCAAAACTTTTTGCAAACTTAATCAATGACTAAGTAAAACACAAGTATGCACAGCGAAATAAATACTAAAGATAAGTGCAGAAAATAAGAACAAGCATAAACAAATCAAATACCAAGATTTTATAGTGGTTCGGTGCCAACCCTACACTTACGTCTCTTCCTTAAGGCTTCCTCCTTAGAAATTTCGTTATAACTTATAAACAAGAATACAACTCAGTTATTTTTCGAGCTCCCAACCAAACCCATTTGCTTTTTTCTGGCAATCAACCAAAACCAAGCTATTTTGTTAGCAAAACTAAACTAACATCGAGTTCCAACCCTTGGGAACTCTTTGTTGATTTCCAAGATCAGCAAAACTTAGTCGATCTTTTAGGACAATCAAGCACAACCTTACAAGCCAGCTGATTTTCATGGTGTCAGCCATACCAAAAACTCCATACGAGATTTTCTAATTTGATGTACTAAATAAAGATAGAAAAATACATACACAATGGCCTTTATAAATGTTGGATTTTCTCGTTGTAGCTCATGCTTGATTTGCTCTAAATGATGGAATCTTTGTGAGTAGAATTCAGCTCTTGATCTTGTGATGAAATTCAATGATTGGCCGTTGAAGCTCTCTCTCTATAGATTTTTGGAAGCTCGCTCTAAAGTAGAAGGAGTCTTTGAATAGTCACTTCTCAAATTGATCCTCAAGTTGAAACCCAAGAAGTGGTGTTCACCTGTATTCTTTTTTTTTTACCTCATCCACTCAATCTCCTTAATCCATCATCTTCTCTAATCCAATTTGAAAGTATTTATAGCCTAAAAAGTTGTTGGAGAGCCATTTCTAGCTATTGGAGAGGAGAAATTAGCCATTGCGAGTGAATATGACCATTCTGGTTTTACAAACTAGCCATTATTGTTGTTAGGCGCAAATAGCCGACTCAAATTCTTCAAAGATTAACTCGTAATCTTTAGGAGTTGACTCGAATTCTTTAGAGGTTGACTCGTAAAAGAGCTGTCTTTGACTGCTTTCTATTTTTTGTCTATGACCATTCATGGGTCGACTCGTTTGCGCTAGGGTTAACTTGTGATTTTTAGGAGTCAACTTGAGATAGTTCGGGATCGACTTGTCCATTACAGAAACTCCCAAAACTATTCAAAAAAACTTCTCCGTGCTTCTCTAATCTTTCAACCTCATTGAGGTCCCTATGAAACAAATTTAACTTCTCCAAAAATATAAAATCATCAGTATTATATATAAATATTTTGTTCTCATCAACATCAATCTGTTGGGTCAACAATCTCTCCCTTTGATGATGAAACTTTGGGTATATGCAAAATAAAGCATATTATGCTTTTAGGATTTGTGCACAATTAATTCATTTATGTAAAATATGAAGTAAATAAATATATGCCTTAAGAACATACTTCATGAATGGTTCATAATATATTCTGATTAACCCAAGCTAATATATATTCAATTAAGCATATACTCAATCTACTCTCTCCCCCTTTTTGACAGCATGAAAAAATTGCATTCTAAAATTTATCAAGTATTAAGTAAATTATAGCAACTTAAAACTTATTTCAATCATTATTCAAGGGAATTGAAGAGCTCACAGATGAAAAAACAGACTCAGAGCTTTTGATCATTCAACTTTGATGTATCAAACCACTTGGGTTTCAAGAGTTTCAAAAAATTCAAATTTACCAATAGTTAACTTTCTCTCTCCCTCTTTTGTCATTAAATTAGAGCCATTTAAGATCAATTTTAATGGTGCTAAAAATATCAAATATTAGAGTTGCAATTTGGTTCATGATTGAAGCACATGATATATCAACCAAATAGCAAGCTTCAAGGAGTATGGGAATAAATTTTAGATTTAAATTTCAGATGAGGCTTATTGAAGAGAAATTAGATCATTTTTTATTTCTTTATATGTTTAGCATTCTTTCTCTCTTTTTTTGTAGAAGTCTTTCATTTATGCTATTAAGTTTTATATGATCTCTCCCCCCTTAAGTTTTCTTTCTCTCCCTCAATTAATCATTATTTTTAACATTTTAGGGTTTGTAAAAAGTTTTTAATGAATCTTTTAGATTAATAATTTGAGATATATACTTTCTAAGCATTGCTGCTTATCTTAAGTCATTAAGATTTTGAGTATCAGAATATAGAGAACAAATATTTCAAAGTATCAGATCATATTAATTTTAAAGATATGAGAACTTTATAGAACCAAAATCAAATAAGGACCTAATATTGATGAGTTTCGGCAAGTATCAGTGCATTATAACATGTATCAAAGCATTAAGTACAAGTATCATAGAATTAAAGCATGTAAGGCAACAAAAAGAGATTCATCAAAATCAATCCACTATTTCAGTTCTACCTTATTTACATATTTGGAATTATTTTGGTTCCAATTCAAGTTAAATTATGTTTGTTTCAGATAAGCAAGGTTATAATCTAATTTTCAGCTTTTATAATGATTTCATGTTTAAATCAAAATATCCTAATATTGATTTATGTTTGGTTAGGAAATCAAATTTTAGATTTGGGTATCCAAATTTTTTTAGATCCTTGTTGACTAGTAATTATTGATCCTTTTAGGAACCAAGATTTTCTTATTTAGTAGTATTGTTTTTTAGTGGACGAGAATGTGTCATGTGTCCCTTTCTTCCACAGTAATTATATTTTATAAATAAGTGATTAGAGTTAGTTACTTTGATGTCTAATTTCTACTCTCTATGTATGAAGTTTGAAAGCTTGGTATTTAAGTCTTCTACTTTTAATTTCAGATCATTATTCTCAATAGTTAATTGATTTTTTTCATTTGAAATTTGTTTTATTTTTAGATAGTTTGGAGTTTGTTTTCGTAAGTTCTCTATTTTTCCAATTGTTTTAACACAAAAAGGAGACCTTCAAAAGTATTTTACAATTCATCGAATGTAAAATCAGAATGGGGTTCAGGTTTTATCTTATCTTCTTATGCCGTAAAACACAAGTTGTTTACCTTTATTTCTTCTTCTTTGAAGCTGAATTCTTCACTGTCGCTCTAAGTTTTCTTTTTTTTTGTTTTTTGCTTGGCTCCCCCTTAGCGGAAGCTTTCTTTCCTTTCATCTCTTTTTTCTTTCTTTGTTTATTTTCCCCTTAGCTGAAGGTTCACTTCTTTCTTCTAGATTCTTCTTCTTCTTCTTAATCTTCAAGAAGTCCTTGAATTTTCTGGTGATTAAGGATAAATCCTCATTTTTAGCACTAGATTCCACAAGTGTTGTGCTAGCTTCCTGATTGAGGGACTTGAAAGCTAAGATTTTGTTTTCTTGATTGCTATCCTCTTCTTGGTTCATCATGCTCAGCTCATGGGTCATGAGGGAACCCAAGAACTTCTCCAAGGATAGCTCATTTAGATTCTTTGCCTTTTGAATAGCTATCATTTTCATTTCTCAAGATGTAGGCCAAGATCGAAGAATCTGCTTTACAAGATCAACATTAGTATATGATTTTTCTAAAGTTTTCAAATCATTAATAATATTTGAAAATCTTTAAAATATTTCAGAAATAGATTCAACATTAAACATTTCATAATTTTGTGTTAGCATATTAATTTTTTATTCTTTTACACTATTAATTCCTTCATAGATTATTTCCAATTTATCTCAGATTTTCATAGCAGAAGAGCATGTAGAAATTTTATTAAATTTATTTTTATTAAGAGCACGATAAAGTATCTTCATTGCTTTAGCATTTAGTTGAGCTAATTTCTTTTCGTTATTTTTACTTTCATGTTTGAAAATCTAAATTCTGTTTATAGTTTTAGTGGGTGTGTGTGGACCATGTACTATGATATTCTATAAATCATAGTTTTGTGCTTGAATAAAATTTTTGATTCTACCCTTCCAATAAACATGATCAAATCTGCTAAAAAGAGAAAACCTAATAAAGGAGTGTCCTTCAACAAAAGACATTTTAAGAATTGCCATATGGATCTTGAGCTCTTAGACAGTTATGTCTTTAAAAGATATAAGAGAACCTGCTTCGATACCAATTGTTTCTCAAAATGACAGCCCAAGAGGGAGGAGGGGGTGAATTGGGTTTTACAAAACCTTTTACAAACTTAAACAATGATTAAGTAAAACACAAGTATACACAGCAAAATAAATGCTGAAGATAAGTACAAAAAATAAGAACAAGCACAAACAACTCAAACACCAAGATTTTGTGACTAACTTGCTTGAAACCCCTCGAGGTAATGATGTTGTGTCCGGCCCTGAACTCGGAGTGCGACAAACGCCGCATGCCTATACGGAGGACTGTACAGGCAAGCAAGGCTACATATCATATCAAAGCAATAACAAATTCATTTAATTAATAATTTATTGCATTCATTCAGACAATAATTTTAATGTAGCATGCGCTAACATAAATCAAATAATATAACTAGTCTAACTAAAATACCAATAACTGAAAGAATCTTCAAAAAAATTAGGATACTTCCTAAGTCTCGAGCAATCATGAGTCTATGTATCTAGATTTGGGAAATAGAGAAATATAGTAATGAACTATATTAGCCCAGTAAGCAATATAATACCCGAGAGTGGGGCCAAAGCATACCAAATATTTAATTAAAATACAAAGTAATGACGAAAAAATAATCAATAAATATATTTTTTAAAAAAATAATTATTGTTTCCATAAAACTGATACTAGAATTTCAACATCAATAGGTTATGGTCACGTAACCTTGTGGCATGGGTCGCACAAAGTGCCAAAAACTACTACTATTAACCACCGATGGTACATAACGGTGTTCAAATACTACTATTCTAATCACCGATGGTGCGGTATCGAAACCAGTTTCTTACAGATTATAAGTCAACAAGGCCAACAAATAATTCTTATTGGCGAAGCCAAATCATAGCCATGCTGAGAATACATACATACAAAACAGTTTTATCATAACTTTTCCAATCACAATTTGCAGATTTCATAGTATATAATATAATTTTTAAAACTGATTATTAACATGCCTGACCCGTTTAACTAAGTACAAAGCATATATCAAAATTTAATCAACTAATAATTATTTTACCAAATAATTTGAAAAACACATTTTGAAGCATTAGGTTACTTACCTATTTTTGCTTTAAATCCCACTTTAGACAAATGTGTCAGATACAACTGTTTAATATCATTAAAATTTTATTAATTTTAATATTTTTCAAGAAGTCAAATTAAATTAAACACTATTGTCTCATGCCTTGGATCAGGTTGGTCGGGTGACAGTGCTCGACTACGTAGGTCAGTCCGAGCTAGAAGGATATAATGGGTCAAGTAAAGATCAAAAGTGTTCAAATCTAACTGGGGCTAAAGTAATGGCACATGTTTACTACCGAAGTACCAGGGCGGTTCATGGTCTCCAAATAGGGTCAACTTGGATCTGAGCAACAAGAAGAATAAGACCTATGCTAGGTTCCCCAAGCATGTCTACATCTCAGCTCGGGTTTGGATTTGGTTTGATCCTGGTCTTCAGCTAAGTTCGAGTGGTTCGGATCGACCATCAGGAGAAAGATCTAGATCTAGTCAGAATGTGGGCTTGCTTAGAGAGGGAAAGAGATACACGATCTAAGGCTAGTTGAGCATTTGGGCCTGATACACTTAGTTTCGGGCCTAATCCACTTGGGTAGGTCCATTCAGAGGCTTAGTCTATTCAGTTTGGTTTGACCAAAATAAGACAAGCGAGATTTGTCCTGGGTTGATCTGGATCAATCAATGTATATAGTTCATGAGTGAAGTAGAAAGAGAGAAAGGGTGTTTGTCTTCTCTCTCTTTATTTTTATTTTTGGTTCAAAATTAACGGACTCGGCCCACATGGATATATAGGGTTCACAATGGATGAATAGGGCCTAACAAGGCTCAAAAGGAATACAGCCCACAATGGATGAACATGGCCCAAAACAAATACGACTATGATGGATGAAAAGGGCCCAATAAGGCCCAAAAGGAATACGACCCACAATGGGTGAACAGGGCTCAAAATGAATACGACCCATAATGAATGAATAGGGCCTAACAAGGCTAAAAAGGAATATAGCCCACAATGGGTCAATAGTGAAAGAGTAGATGCCCTATAAGCCAATCATTTGATGGATTTCTCTTTGTAATCCTCCAAATCATGTACTTTGACACTCGATATATATCAATAAAGGCATTGTGTTTCATCATTTGCTGCTTATCTATTTTATTATTGGATGATGAACCCCATAAATTAGGACATTGGTTTTAGGGTTATGATGAGATCATACCAGTGAGACCTAAAATCCTAAAATCCTAATTTAGAATATTCTCAGTCAAATTGGTATATTGAGTCGGGGATCAATATTACCGAAAAGACTGGCACATCTTATGTATGCTCAATGTAGAGGGTGATTGATCTCACAATCACTTGTGTGAGACACTAATACAAAGATGTGGGTGCTCATTAGAGGAATGAGTTCACTGAAATGACCAGCCATGAGAACATCTTATGGATTCTTACTTAATTATCAAAAGATGGTTCTCATAGTGGGAGTTGTGCAAGTGATCCTTAGACCTGAGATCACCATGGTACCTTGTGCACTTGAAGCTATGTTTTGGTTTACCCTCATTCACGACATTGCGTTGTGTACGGGGTATTCTGGATATGGTGGATTTTGTACGAAGGTTGTGAGTAGGTCAACAAGGAATCAGTCACTTCTAGTAAGAGAAGGTAACATCCTACTTACTCTAATCTTATGATGATTCAAGAAGCCTTTGATCAAAGCAAAATGAATATTAGAAAGAGTTTCTAATATTTTATTGTTTGAATTATCATATAAAAGATTGAGAGAGACATGAATAAGTGATTGAGTTTAATATTGATCCATATTCGAGCACTTATTCAGGATGTAGTATGACTGAGGGATTGAATTGCACAGTAACTTTCCACTGAAGGGTATGTGTGGATTTGTCCAATACATTCCTCATCTTTCGGGTAGACATGATACGTTGCTAGACGTCAATCATGTCTTGTGGGTTGATCGGATCAAAGAGTTTGATTAGATCAAAGCATCAGAAAGGTTCTGATTGCTAAGTCAGGTTTAGCACTAAATTGAACCTAAATTGGATTAGAGGTATTCTAATCAGGTTAGGTCAACTTGCACCTGCACCTACTGCTGGCTAAGATAAGGAACCCAATGGGTCACACACAAGGGAATTGATCAAGGGTCTAATTGGATTAGATCATGTTTGCAAGATGAACATGCTAGCACGTGTTGCAAACCCTAGCTCCTGATTCAAATTAAATTCGAATATGATTCTTAGATTAGGTTGATCTAATATGATTAGATCATGACCTAATATGGGTTAGCCAAGAGTTGAAACCCATTTGGCTTTAATTAGACCTAATTTGATTAGGTTTAATGTTTTCTTTAAGTTGGTTAAACCCAATTGGATTGGGTTTGATAGGGCCTTCACTTCTGGACCATTGGATCGCTTCCTGGATGAAGGATCTGGTCCACTGGTTGGCGCCTTCATCTGGACCATTGGATGGCTTCCTGGATGAAGGATCTGGTCCACTGGTTAGCGCCTGAATCTGGACCACTGGATGGCTCTCTGGATGAAAGATCTGGACCGTTGCTCAGCGCCTGAATCTGGACCACTGGATGGCTCTCTGGATGAAAGATCTGGACCGTTGCTCAGCGCCTGAATCTGGACCATCGGTGATGGCATCTTGCTTCTGGACCATTGGATGGCACCCTGGATGATGATGCCCTGATCTGGACCATTAGATGGCGCCTAGATCTGGACCATTGGCTTTGGTTCACTGCATTTGGGCCCTTGGATCATCAGGATTTAAGAGGGAGATGTGAGAAAGAAGTTGATACACCCTTCTCCTTAGCACCCCATCATGATGGGATGCATCTCTTGGCACATGCCTCATCATGATGAGGTGTGTGGATGGGATGCATCCCTTTATGATGCATCCCTCCATCTCTTATAAATAAGGAGGTGCCTTGGGGTTCTAAAGATCATCCAAGAAAAAGCCTCTCCTTCTCTCTCCCTTATTCCTTCTTTCTTACAAGCCTCTCTCTTTTGTCCTAACCCAAGACAAGAGGGTCTTCTTTAGGACAAAAAGGCTAGTGAATGTTTTAGAGGTAGAAAGGAAGAAGGAAGTGAAGAAAAATCAGCCAATTAAATCCTTTGGAAGGATTGAACAATTAGAATCAAGTTTTGGTGGAGCTAGAGTCTTGAACCCATTCCTGTGTGGATCAACATCGGAGGGTGAACATTTGGGCACCTTAGGACATCTTCAGATATATTGGATATAGCGTGATAGGTATTCTTCTATACCAAGATTATATTTTCTACATTATTTGGTTATACTATTAAGGCGATCTTGGCTTATTAGGGTTTCATATAATGGGTTTTATAAGAAAATTTTATAATTCCGTATCTTCCGCTGCGCCCTAGGGCCCTGAAAAACCCTAACAGTGGTATCAGAGCCACCCTTAATCAGTTTAACCAAATGATAATACATGCTATTATCTTGATGCTATGAGATAGCTAGGTTGTTTGTATGCATGATTAGTTTATGCTATGAGATAGTGTTATATTCATGTTGTAGCACAGTATAATTGCTAGTACTAAATTATAGAATGTGCAATGAGACCAATATAGTAGTATGAAAACTTTGGGCTGACCCATTCTGGAACAATCGACTCAGTTGGTGTCTAGGAAGGAAGCCACAGGTGGTTACTTAATTAGGACCTCACTCTCTGAGTGAGGGGTGCCTCCCACCTGCTTTCCTGGCCAATTATTTGATTGTCTTTTATGGTTGAGCTTAATGTTAGTAAGATACTACTATTTGAAAGCCCTCACTAAATTCATAATTAAGTCGTAATGTTAATTGCTTTAAGCTGAGCCATTCTGAATCAATTGACTAAGTTGGTGTCTAGGAAAGAGGCTACAGGTGGTTATTTAATTAGGACCTTACTAAGTAAGGAGAGCCTCCCATCTGCTTACCTGGCCAACTATTTGATTGACCTCTATGGAAAAGCTAATTGCTGATATAACACTATAAAGGTCCTTCCTTCATGCTTAGATATTATTATGTCAATATCTACGCTAGCTTGTTGTGATTTCCACAAGGCTAGTATTAGGGATTGATATTGTAATATCTTGGTGCATATGATGCATATGGCATATTTTAATATGTTGCCTTGTTGTGATTCCCACAAGGGCAGCATTATTCAAATATGACTATATAAAAATGAAGGGTTTGACTTAACTAGACACAATAGTTTGTTGTGATTCCCACAAGACTATATGTGTGCTAGAGGACAGAATAAAGTTGGGGATTGCATGGGATGCAATTGGAAAGAGTTTCCTACCTTTGAACTTATAAGGGCTTGTTGTGATTCCCACAAGGTCTTTTATAAGGAATTTGGATCTCAACCCCACTAAGAAAATTAGTATTTTCTCGTTCATCATACTTGAGGGTTATGATATTCGATAAAAATAGTGGGAGTAACAATTAGATAAAAGTCCTTGTCTGATTGAATACATGTCATCATGATTGGTCTGCTTATATTAGTGTTCTTTGTAATTATAGATTAATTCTGCAAAAATGGCATCTTCACTCTCACTTAGAGGTATCTTAGATACAAACAAATTGACTGGTCCCAACTATGTGGATTGGTTGAGGAATTTAAAGATTGTTCTCACACAAGAAAAACTTTCCTACATTCTTGAAACCCCTGACCTAGGGTCAGCAGGGGAAGATGCAACTGAGGAGGAATTGGCCACATATCGTATGTGGAAAAATGACAGTTTGACTGTCAAATGTATCATGCTTGCTTCTATGAATAATGAATTACAGAGGCAGCATGATAGCATGGATACTCACTCCATACTCCTTAACTTAAAGGAGTTATATGGTGAGCAGAGTAGAACTGCTAGATATGAGATATCTAAACAGTTGTTCCGTGCTAGAATGATCGAGGGATCGTCTGTGCAAGACCACTGTTTAAAGGTTATAGACTTAATCACTCGATTAAGTCAACTTGGTTTCGCTATGGACAGTGAGCTCAGTCAGGATTTGATCCTGCAATCACTACCCGACTCATTCTCGCAGTTTGTCGTGAATTATCACATGAACAAACTGAATTCCTCCCTGCCTGAGCTTCTAAATATGCTGAAAACAGCAGAGTCTCACATCAAGAAGGACAAGGGTCCGATCCTTCTTGTTGGTGAGAGCTCAAAGAAGAAGTCGGGCAATAAGGGTTCAAAGAAAAAACTAAACCCTAAGAGTCACATCAAAAAGAAGAAGGGAAAGAAAATCTCTAGACACGGTACCTATTTCCACTGTGGAAGACGGGGCATTGGAAAAGGAACTGCAAGAGCTTTCTTGCAAGTGTGAAGCCTGATGTAAGTGTTGCATCAAAAGGTATGTTTTTATTACATGCCAATATGACATTAAGTTCTTCTGATTCTAATTCATGGGTATTGGATACCGGTTGTGGTTCTCATATATGCAAATCTTTGCATGGACTGCAGAAAATTAGAAGACTGAAGAAAGGTGACTTCGAGCTATATGGCGCTGGAGGAGAATCCATCCAGGCTGAAGCTGTTGGCACCTACATATTGGAGCTACCCTCCGAAAAGTTCTTGAAGCTAGAAGACTGTTATTTTATGCCAAAAATCATTAGAAATGTAATTTCAATTCCTTTGTTGCTTAAGAAAGGATTCGAAATAAATGGAAAGAGCAATGGTTGCTCTATTTCTTTATCTAATGAGTATTATTGTCATGGCACTATGGAAAATGGTCTTTTAGTATTATGTCTTAATAATGTTATGTTTCATATTGGCAAAGATAATAAAAGAAAAAGAGAAAATATTAATAATACCCTCCTCTGGCATTACCGATTAGGTCATATTAGTGAGACAAGGTTACATAACTTGTACAAAGATAAATTCTTTGACCCTTATGATTTTGAATCATTAGGAACTTGTGAATCTTGTCTTATGGGTAAAATGACCAAGTCTCCATTCTCGGGACATGGAGAAAGGGCAAGTGAGTTGTTAGAACTCGTACACACTGATGTGTGCGGTCCTATGTCAACTCAAGCTAGAGATGGATACTCTTACTTCATCACATTTACTGATGACTTATCAAGGTTCGGTTTTGTGTATCTAATGAAACATAAATCTGAAGCCTTTGATAAATTTAAAGAGTATCAAAGTATGGTCGAAAAACAAACTGGAAAGTGTATTAAAATCCTTCGATCTGATCGAGGAGGAGAATACCTTTCTAGTGAATTTTTAGACTATCTTAAATTAAAGGGTATACTTTCTGAATGGACACCTCCATATACGCCACAATTAAATGGTGTAGCTGAAAGAAGGAATCGTACCTTATTAGATATGGTACGGTCCATGATGTGCTTCACAAATCTTCCAATTTTCTTCTGGGGACATGCCCTAGAAACTGCTGCATTAGTATTAAATAGAGTACCATCTAAGTCTGTATCTAGCACTCCATATGAGATATGGAAAGGAAAGAAACCTAATCTTAAGTATCTTAAGATATGGGGTTGTCATGCTTATGTCAAAAGAAATTTTGGACATAAGCTAAGTGCTAGATCGGACAAATGTATATTTGTAGGTTATCCTAAAGACAGTTTAGGATATATCTTCTATAATCCTACCGAACAAAAGGTATTTGTTGCTAGGCATGCCACTTTCTTGAAAAAAGAGTTTTTTTTAGAAAAGGGCAAGGATTGAAAAATTGAACTTGATGAAGTTCAAGACCTACAAGGTGAGACACATAATAATCCTCAACCAGATGTACCCATGGAAGAGGTGCAGCCACTACACACTACTCCTTTTCGAAGGTCAGAAAGAGTGCGAAATGCACCTGAGAGGTATGGATTTATCATTGAGAATGATGAAGCCCACATCGTTGATAACGATGACCCTCTGACCTATTCGGAAGCTGTCAAGAGTAGGGACTCTGAAAAATGGTTGGACGCCATGAAATCTGAGATAGATTCTATGTATACAAACCAAGTGTGGACTTTGGTTGATGCACCTGAGGGAGTGATTCCAATAGGGTGCAAATGGGTATACAAGAAGAAGATAGGAGCTGATGGCTAAGTAGAAACCTACAAGGCCAGGCTAGTGGCAAAAGGTTTCAGGCAAAAACAAGGCATTGATTATGATGAAACTTTTTCGCCAGTAGCTATGCTCAAATCTATTCGGATTATGCTTGCTATAGCTGCATACTATGATTATGAGATCTGGCAGATGGATGTCAAAACCACCTTCCTTAATGGTCACCTTGAGGAAGAGGTCTATATGACACAGCCAGAGGGATTTGTCTCAAGAGGGAGAGCAAATCAAGTATGTAGGCTTAAGAAATCCATTTATGGATTAAAGCAGGCATCTAGAAGTTGGAACATCCATTTTGACATGATAGTCAAAGAGTTTGGCTTCATTAAAAATATAGATGAACCTTGTGTGTACAAGAAGACTAGTGGGAGTGCTATTGTCTTCTTGATATTATATGTGGACGATATATTGGTCATTGGAAATGATGTTCCAATGATGCAATCGGTCAAAACTTGGCTATCAAAGAAATTTTCCATGAAAGACTTGGGTGAAGCATCCTATATACTTGGTATAAGGATCTATAGAGATAGATCTAAAAGGATGCTAGGTTTGTCCCAGTCTAGGTATATTGATAATATGCTGAAGAGGTTCAACATGGATGGAAGTAAGAAAGGTTTCTTACCCATAGGACATGGCATACAACTCTCTAGGAAGATGTCTCCTAAGACATCTGAAGAGAGGAATAGAATGAGTTCTATTCCCTATGCTTCGGCAGTAGGGTCGATCATGTATGCTATGTTATGTACCAGGCCTGATGTAGCTTATGCCTTGGGTATGGTAAGTAGATTTCAGGCAGATCCCGGGGAGGATCATTGGAAAATTGTGAAAAGCATTCTCAAATACTTGAGAAGGACTAGAGATATTTTTCTGATTTATGGAGGATCAGAATTGAAACTAGAAGGCTATTCAGATTCTAGCTTTCAATCTGATCCAGATGATAGCAAGTCAATCTCTGGATATATCTTCACTTTGAATGGTGGAGCTGTGAGTTGGAAAAGTTCCAAACAGCAAACTGTAGCTGACTCAACTACTGAGGCAGAATACATAGCTGTTAGTGAAGCTGCTAAGGAAGCAGTCTGGATGAAGAAGTTCATCACAGAGCTGGGTGTAGTTCCTGAGATTGCCGGACCAGTCCCAGTTTATTGCGATAACACTGGAGCAGTTGCACAGGCTAAGGAACCAAGGTCTCATCATAGATCCAAGCACATTTTGAGACGCTTCCACCTTGTTCGAGAGATAATCGAAAGACAAGACGTCAAGATTGAACGAGTAGACACAAAGAACAATATAGCAGACCCATTTACTAAAGCTCTACCACAGCAGCAATTCAATCGTCACCTCGATTGTATGGGGTTAAAATATAAGGGCGATTGGCTTTAGTGCAAGTGGGAGATTGAAATAGTAGATGCCCTATAAGCCAATCATTTGATGGGTTTCTCTTTGTAATCCTCCAAATCATGTACTTTGACACTCGATATATATCAATAAAGGCATTGTGTTTCATCATTTGCTGCTTATCTATTTTATTATTGGATGATGAACCCCATAAATTAGGACATTGGTTTTAGGGTTATGATGAGATCATACCAGTGAGACCTAAAATCCTAAAATCCTAATTTAGAATATTCCCAGTCAAATTGGTATATTGAGTCGGGGATCAATATTACCAGAAAGACTGGCACATCTTATGTATGCTCAATGTAGAGGGTGATTGATCTCACAATCACTTGTGTGAGACACTAATACAAAGATGTGGGTGCTCATTAGAGGAATGAGTTCACTGAAATGACCAGCCATGAGAACATCTTATGGATTCTTACTTAATTATCAAAAGATGGTTCTCATAGTGGGAGTTGTGCAAGTGATCCTTAGACCTGAGATCACCATGGTACCTTGTGCACTTGAAGCTATGTTTTGGTTTACCCTCATTCACGATATTGCGTTGTGTACGGGGTATTCTGGATATGGTGGATTTTGTACGAAGGTTGTGAGTAGGTCAACAAGGAATCAGTCACTTCTAGTAAGAGAAGGTAACATCCTACTTACTCTAATCTTATGATGATTCAAGAAGCCTTTGATCAAAGCAAAATGAATATTAGAAAGAGTTTCTAATATTTCATTGTTTGAATTATCATATAAAAGATTGAGAGAGACATGAATAAGTGATTGAGTTTGATATTGATCCATACTCGAGCACTTATTCAGGATGTAGTATGACTGAGGGATTGAATTGCACAGTAACTTTCCACTGAAGGGTATGTTTGGATTTGTCCAATACATTCCTCATCTTCCGAGTAGACATGATACGTTGCTAGACGTCAATCATGTCTTGTGGGTTGATCAGATCAAAGAGTTTGATTAGATCAAAGCATCAGAAAGGTTCTGATTGCTAAGTCAGGTTTAGCACTAAATTGAACCTAAATTGGATTAGAGGTATTCTAATCAGGTTAGGTCAACTTGCACCTGCACCTACTGCTGGCTAAGATAAGGAACCCAATGGGTCACACACAAGGGAATTGATCAAGGGTCTAATTGGATTAGATCATGTTTGCAAGATGAACATGCTAGCACGTGTTGCAAACCCTAGCTCCTGATTCAAATTAAATTCGAATATGATTCTTAGATTAGGTTGATCTAATATGATTAGATCATGACCTAATATGGGTTAGCCAAGAGTTGAAACCCATTTGGCTTTAATTAGACCTGATTTGATTAGGTTTAATATTTTCTTTAAGTTGGTTAAACCCAATTGGATTGGGTTTGATAGGGCCTTCACTTCTGGACCATTGGATCGCTTCCTGGATGAAGGATCTGGTCCACTGGTTGGCGCCTTCATCTGGACCATTGGATGGCTTCCTGGATGAAGGATCTGGTCCACTGGTTAGCGCCTGAATCTGGACCACTGGATGGCTCTCTGGATGAAAGATCTGGACCGTTGCTCAGCGCCTGAATCTGGACCACTGGATGGCTCTCTGGATGAAAGATCTGGACCGTTGCTCAGCGCCTGAATCTGGACCATCGGTGATGGCATCTTGCTTCTGGACCATTGGATGGCACCCTGGATGATGATGCCCTGATCTGGACCATTAGATGGCGCCTAGATCTGGACCATTGGCTTTGGTTCACTGCATTTGGGCCCTTGGATCATCAGGATTTAAGAGGGAGATGTGAGAAAGAAGTTGATACACCCTTCTCCTTAGCACCCCATCATGATGGGATGCATCTCTTGGCACATGCCTCATCATGATGAGGTGTGTGGATGGGATGCATCCCTTTATGATGCATCCCTCCATCTCTTATAAATAAGGAGGTGCCTTGGGGTTCTAAAGATCATCCAAGAAAAGGCCTCTCCTTCTCTCTCCCTTATCCCTTCTTTCTTACAAGCCTCTCTCTTTTGTCCTAACCCAAGACAAGAGGGTCTTCTTTAGGACAAAAAGGCTAGTGAATGTTTTAGAGGTAGAAAGGAAGAAGGAAGTGAAGAAAAATCAGCCAATTAAATCCTTTGGAAGGATTGAACAATTAGAATCAAGTTTTGGTGGAGCTAGAGTCTTGAACCCATTCCTGTGTGGATCAACATCGGAGGGTGAACATTTGGGCACCTTAGGACATCTTCAGATATATTGGATATAGCGTGATAGGTATTCTTCTATACCAAGATTATATTTTCTATATTATTTGGTTATACTATTAAGGCGATCTTGGCTTATTAGGGTTTCATATAATGGGTTTTATAAGAAAATTTTATAATTCCGTATCTTCCGCTGCGCCCTAGGGCACTGGAAAACCCTAACAAATAGAGCCTTATAGAGCCCAAGAGGAATACGGTCCACAACGGATGAATAGGGTCCAACATGACTCAAAAGGAGTACGGATCACAATGGGTGAATACGGCCCAACCGGGCACAAAATGGTCATGGACCAACAGGACCCAAAAGAGTTGTTTTCATCCCGATGCACTCACAAACAAGGAGTAAGGAGAAGAGAATGAAGAGAGAAAAACGGAAGAGGGAAGGAGAGGATCCGGCGGCGGCCGGCCTAGGCGGCCGCCAGCCAACCATCGGTGGCAGTAGTAGTCGATAGCTGCGGCGGCGGCCGACAAGAAGAGAGACACCGAGGACATTCTCGATTGGCGCAAAATAGGGAAATAGCTCAACAGAAGGAATAGAGAAGGGAGGGGAAACTCACCGGTGTGCGGCAGAGATGGGGGATTTCGGCCGTGACAGCTCGATTCGACGGTCAAGCGGCGGCTTTTGATGGCAAAGTGGATCTCAGAACAAGCGAAAATAGGAGAGAAAGATCTCGGGTGGTGGTCCTTGGCTGCGGCGGCAGACCGACCACCAAAGAAGGAGAAGAAGGAGGGAGGTGAGGGAGGAGAATGCTTGGCGGTGGGTCAACCGCAGGGGGACGGGATTTTATAAGAGGGTTTCTAAATGGGATCGGCTCGTTCAGTGATGCGATTGTCATGGCAGTTGAGCAGGATCGACAACCGTTCAAGCGGCAATAAAGCTGCCACAGGGCTGCCGTAGATCCCGTCCCTGTTACGCTCGAGGAAGGCATAACAGAGGATCGCGATTGCGATCTTCTTTTCTGCCTTTTCTATCCAAATTGGATTGAAGTTGGTTGGGCCTGCCGACTTTAGTCCAATATGGCCCATTTCGGGCTGGTCTTACATTCTCTCCTCCTTAAGAAAATTTCGTCCTCGAAATTTGAAAAATCTAGGCATTCCAAATTTAGAAGATGTTCAGCTCATTGAGTACTATAAATCCAAGATCTCATTCTCCTCGATCAAAATTAGTGCGATAGGTAAATTAGGATCAATTATCAAAAATTTTATATAAACTAGCAAGATTAGCACTAGATAAGTGACTAACTAAAATTTAAGATTGAAATCATGATCTTGATGTAGGTTCACTCCAGCTCAGATTGGGATTGATTCATAACACGATCGATTAAAATTAATTGTATCTAGGATAGAAGTTGAAATAAAATGTATTCAATACAATTATTATGGTATGATCCAACAAAAGATAATGACGAACCTTAGAGTCAAATCATTATATGGTTAGGAATGTGATTCACAAAGTGAACATGTAATGATGGGCTTTAGACAACAATGTTCTATTTCCAAAAATGATTGACATCAAATCACAAGAGGAAGTCTGAGAAGGTAAGGTATTGATACCATGATTCAATATGTCACTAATCTACAAGAAATTGGCTTTGACACCGCACCACCGATGATTAGAATAGTGGTATTTTGACACCGTTGCCACCGGTGGTTAATAATAGTAGTTTTTGACACTTTGTGCGGCTCATGCCATTGAGTTACGTGGACATAGCCTATTGATTTTAGGATTACAGTACCAGTTTTTATGAAAGTGGTAATAAATTTTAAAAGAAAATATGTGTTATTGATGATTTAATTCCTAGTCAATATTTTATACTTTAATTAAATATTTGTTATGCTTTGATCTCACTCTAGGGTATTATGTTGCTTACTGGGCTGGTTTGCCTCATTATCATGTTTTCTCTATTTTCAGATCTAGATGCATGATTGCAAGAGACTGGGGAGTGCGTTAGATTTTTTAAAGATACCTTCAGTTGATAGCATTTTAGTCAGATTAGTTATAGTATTTAATTTGATTTATGTTTTTAGTTAGCACATATTGACATATGTTACATTGGAACTTTGTAAGATTGATTTGAATAAATTATTAGTTAAATAGAATTTTAGGATTTATTGTTGCTTTGATATGATCTATAGCCTTGCATGCTTGTATGTCCCACCATACAGGTGTGTGGCATCTATTGCGTTCCATGTTTGGGGCATGACATATTTGGTCATATCATAGCTTAGGTTTAAGATTACTAGAGATCGTGATTGAAATAGTTATATTGGAGATTAACTTTTAAGATTCTTAGGGTCTGTCGAAAAGTTTGAAGAGAGGAAAAGGGAAGAGGGAAGGAGAGGATCCGGTGGCGGCCGCCGGCCAACCATCGGTGGCAGTAGTAGTCGCTAGCTGCTGCGGCGGCCGACAAGAAGAGAGACACCGAGGACATTCTCGGTTGGCGCAAAATAGGAAAATAGCTCAACAGGAGGAATAGAGAAGGGAGGGGAAACTCATCGGTGTGCGGCAGAGATGGGGGATTTCGGCCATGACAGCTCGATTTGGCGGTCAAGCGGCAGCTTTCAATGGCAAAGTGGATCTCAGAACAAGCGAAAATAGGAGAGAAAGATCTCGGGTGGTGGTCCTTGGCTGCGGCGACACACCGACCACCAAAGAAGGAGGAGAAGGAGGTAGGTGAGGGAGGAGAATGCTCGGCGGTGGGTCAACCGCAGGGGGACGGGTTTTATAAGAGGGTTTCTAAATGGGATCGGCTCGTTCAGTGATGCGATTGTCATGGCAGTTGAGCGGGATCGACAGCCGTTCAAGCTGCCATAAAGCTGCCACAGGGCTGCCGTAGATCCCGTCCCTGTTACGCTCGAGGAAGGCATAGTAGAGGATCACGATTGCGATCTTCTTTTTTGCCTTTTCTATCCAAATTGGATTGAAGTTGGTTGGGTCTGCCGACTTTAGTCCAATATGGCCCAATTCGGGCTGGTATTACATTCTCTCCTCCTTAAGAAAATTTCGTCCTCGAAATTTGAAAAATCTAAGCATTCCAAATTTAGAAGATGTTCAGCTCATTGAGTACTATAAATCCAAGATCTCATTCTCCTCGATCAAAATTAGTGTGATCGGTAAATTTGGATCAATTATCAAAAATTTTATATAAACTAACAAGATTAGCACTAGATAAGAGACTAACTAAAATTTAAGATTGAAATCATGATGTTGATGTAGGTTCACTCCAGCTCAGATTGGGATTGATTCATAACACGATCGATTAAAATTAATTGTATCTAGGATAGAAGTTGAAATAAAATGGATTCAATACAATTATTATGGTATGATCCAACAAAAGATAATGACAAACCTTAGAGTCAAATCATTATATGGTTAGGAATGTGATTCACAAAGTGAACATGTAATGATGGGCTTTAGACAACAATGTTCTATTTCCAAAAATGATTGACATCAAATCACAAGAGCAAGTCTGAGAAGGTAAGGTATTGATACCATGATTCAATATGTCACTAATCTACAAGAAATTGGCTTTGACACCGCACCACCGATGATTAGAATAGTGGTATTTTGACATCGTTGCCACCGGTGATTAATAATAGTAGTTTTTGACACTTTGTGCGACTCATGCCACTGAGTTACGTGGACATAGTCTATTTATTTAGGATTATAGTACCAGTTTTTATGAAAGTGGTAATAAATTTTAAAAGAAAATATGTATTATTGATGATTTAAATCCCAGTCAATATTTTATACTTTAATTAAATATTTGTTATGCTTTGATCTCACTCTAGTGTATTATGTTGCTTACTGGGCTGGTTTACCTCATTATCATGTTTTCTCTATTTTCAGATCTAGATGCATGATTGCAAGAGACTGGGGAGTGCGTTAGATTTTTTAAAGATACCTTCAGTTGATAGCATTTTAGTCAGATTAGTTATAGTATTTAATTTGATTTATGTTATTAGTTAGCACATATTGACATATGTTACATTGGAACTTTGTAAGATTGATTTGAATAAATTATTAGTTAAATAGAATTTTAGGATTTATTGTTGCTTTGATATGATCTATAGCCTTGCATGCTTGTATATCCTACCATATAGGTGTGTGGCATCTATTGCGTTCCATGTTTGGGGCATGACATATTTGGTCGTATCATAGCTTAGGTTTAAGATTACTAGAGATCGTGTTTGAAATAGTTATATTGGAGATTAACTTTTAAGATTCTTAGGGTCCGTCGAAAAGTTTGAGAGATGGGTCGATGGGTCGAAATTAGGCAATGAGACAAATGCCTTTTTGTTATTGATAGATTTGTGTTATGTTATCTAAATTTTGAGATGTTTGAATCAAAATGCTAGCTAACTTTTCTTATAGCCATAGTTTGAATAAGCTGGTTGGAAATTCTCTCAGGGTAACAATTTGTATTTCTTGTTATGATTAACTAGATTTTGACTAAATTAAGTGAAGTAGTATTGGTCATGGAATATTATCGTGCTATATGTGATTTTGGAAGTTCAACTTGATGAGGGTATTTTGATGTTACTTCTAGCTTGAAGTTAATTATTTTGGTGGCAAGTTAAGGTTCATTTATAAAATATTGTTTAAGGTTTGGGCTAGAAAATATTTTATGATATTCATTGAAATATTCTTCGAGGATTGAAATCTATATATAGATCATGCATGAAACTCTCATGTAGAAGAAAAATATATTTAGGATGAGACTCTAGAATTTTTCTTTAGCTTTACCTAAAATTTGAAATTTTAGATCTTTTCAAATTACAATGCAGATTGGTATTTTGTTCGCAAGTTATTTCATAAATTATGAGAAAGTGTGGTGGTTTGAATTATTTTATAATTGGTCAACAATATTAACTCTATGATTTGATGGTTTTCCTTGTTAAGGAGAATTTCCTTGTCAAAGAAAAGGAATAGTGTTTTGATTCTTGACTGATAAGGATATTATTGTGTTATCAATAGGATCTTCTATCTAGTATGTTAAAAAAAAGGGGCTATTACTAACAGGATGAAACAGTTAATAAATCTATGTTGTCTTCAGTAGATACTCTAAGTTAATGTATATTGGTCTCTTTGTTTCAGATAGTCTAGTGGATTTACAAAATCATGAATGTTTGCAATATTGCAAATAAAAATATTTCTCTTATTAGAGGAATTGATTTGAATGTAATATCATAGTGCTTATATCTTGGTGAAATTTTTTGTAAATCTTTGAACCAAATTATTACATTTTTGTGAAAAAAATTATAAATCAAGGCCATGGGTTGATCATGGATTCTGTATCACTATAGGAGAAATGCTAGTGGAATTTCATGAGAGGCCTCAATGAGTTTAATCTATAAGATAAGATTCGAAAAGGTTGAATATGCTTATGAGTGAGTTAATCTAGGATTAATTTGTTGGAGCATCAAATTAGTATTCTTAAAAGAGAGATCAATATCAAATTGTATAATGGACTTGTTAAGGGAATCTAGGGTTGGCTTAGCTCAAATTGGACCTAGAATATTATTACTTGATCATACAATGGTGCAAATATGGCAATTATCTCGAGGGTTAATCATGATCTAGTATGTTTAGAAAGTAAGGAAAAAATTTTGCTTGGGTATTATCAAAAAAAATGATGATGATCTGGGTCATTAAGAAATTTTGGAGAATATTGATCAAAGTTGCGCAGTAAAAGTACGGTGGAGTGAGTCATTTTAAACTGGTCAAAAATATTGATAGTATTTTGTAATATATTATGATCGAAAACTAGATTTTTTAATAACAAGGATTTTGTTAATAAGAGAAGGTGAATACTGTTGATTCTCAGGTTAATCAAGATATGACTATGTTATCTCTTTGATATGTTCTTCTATTATTGGTATGATAAAGAAAATTTTGAGCATTTCATGACTAGGAGGAGTTGATCATTAATTAAACATGATCTAAATTTTTAAGTATCCAAATAAGTCATGTGTTAGTTGTTCCCTCTTTATGATTTATAAATTTAAGTTAAATTTTAAGCCTTGTGACATATTGAATCATGGTATCAATACTATGCCTTCTCGGACTTGCTCTTAAAATATGATGCCAATCATTTTTGCTTGTTCGTCAACGACTTGGATATATACCGACTCTCCAATTTCGACCAGATTGCTACCGGAGATTTCTCGTCCATGACATAATACATCACGTTATCAGCCAGACAAAATCGTATATTTGAAACAGCCTTCGCCTCCAATTCCTTCCACTCTGCATCACCCATGTCATCGGGTTTCTTTCCATACAGGGCTTTCACCATACCCTGCAATACTAACAGATCTTTTACCCTTCTCTATCATAGCCTGAAATTTCTAGTTCCATCAAACTTTATCACATCGAACTTCGCAGAAGATATCCCTGCCATCTTATCTTTTTGCAAAAAAAAATAGAGAAAATTAAGATATGATGAAAAATAAAAATACCAAATAATGCTTCTTTTCTTAGGATCTATCCACGGACGGCCGCAGACGCGCGTTGGCCCCGGCACGGGTGCAGATGGTGCTCGTCAGAGATTCCTCTCGGATCTGATGCGTGCGGCGGTGGAGATGCGGCAGAAGTTCTCTCTTTCTAGCCGTAGATAGCGTCAGGGAAACGCTCCCCTCCTCCTTGCCATGTTAAGTAGATTAAAATATGTATTTTTGATATTCTTGTAAATAAGTTAATTGGGACATATAATTTGTTTTGAATAATGGTTTTGAAAAATTTGACTAGGTAACTTATAAAAATTCGTTTGTATATATTCAACATATCTATGGTTTAGTCTTGCCAATGGGGATTATATATTGGCCTGGTTGATTTGGAACTTGAGAAACTAGTTTCAACACTGCACCACTTGTGATTAAAATAGTGGTATCTAGGCATTATTTGTTATTTTTTATCCACTATCTAACCCATGCCACTAGATTTTGAGGCCATAGCCAAATGTTGGATTTAGTATCAATTTATGAATAGTATACTTTTAAAAAAGAAAAGTATTATTCATTGATATTTAATAAGAATAGAATTTTCTCTAGTTAATGATATATTATTATGTTTGATTTGCTATATGTTAACATACTCTGACCCACTCTGAAGTGTTATGTTGCTTACTAGGTTGGTGTAGATCATTATTTTTTGTTTCTCTATTTTTTAGATTTTGATCCATGATTGATTGTGAGACTTAAGGGAACCCACTCGATTGTTGGAACCATTTAGTAAATCTTAATTTTCCAAGATTGAGATCATTTTATTATTGATTTGAAATTATTATGAAATGATTAGATTTATTTTTTAGATAGCTTTGCATGTCAGTTTGGTTCACTTTGTAGGTATGTGGTATATGTTATGTACTTAGTTTGGAGAGTGATGGAAACAATGGTATCAAAGCTTATATTTAAAATCACTAGGGGTTGTGATAGATCATGACAGAAATAGTGAAATGAGAGCTTAGGTTCAAGGATTCTTAGGACTAGTTACAAAGGTTTAGAGTTGGGTAGAAATTAGGATATGAGATAGCTCTGTTTGGTTTTTTGTTCATAATTTTGTGTAATTTTGTCCGAATATTATCATGATGCTTATTTTATTTTTGGTGAAATTAAAAACGCAACCCTGTTGTGTCCTTAGCCAAAGAGTAGATAGTTAATTGGACGTTCTTAGGGTGGAGTCCCTGTTAAACCAATGGATGAGATCCTGTAGGATTAGAAACACTTGAATTAGAATGTGGACTCTAGTATTCAATAAGAAGTGGCAGTTGATCAGTCAGCTGCAAATCCACCAATCTTGATCTATAGTTCCACAAGGGAACTTAACTTGGAATTAGGATTGAGTGCTTGAACTAATTTATGAGGTTATGGGGCTAGTACGTCAATAGAGAGCTACCTCAGCAGTCCCCACATCTAGTGCAATTGAATACTAGTCCATCTAAGTGTAGGAGTATAGTAAAGTTCAAGAAGATGGCTACTCTAGCCTCTAAGGGTACTACTAATCCGTATGAGATTGAGGCTTGGATTTATAAGATGGCGAAAGCTTTTAGGGTAATAGAGTGCACTGATAAGAAAAAGATTAGATTTGCTATTTATATGCTTCAAGATAGAGCTCACCATTGATGAAAGTCTGTGGAGCGTACACTGACTTCTGGTTATAGGCCAGTTACCTGACAATGATTTTGCACCATCCTCTATTCTAAGTATTTCCCATCTAGCTGGTTGAGGGAATTGGAAAGAGAATTCCTTGATTTGTCATTGGAAGGAATGATCGTGGATGAATACGAGGCCGACTTGATAGGCTATCTTGATTCGCTCCTACCCTAGTTGCTGATGATGAGTCTAGGATGAGAAGATTTGGCAAACGATCGAAACTATATATTCGAAGGGGTCTTGCTCTAGTGCACTTAGCAAATTGATGATCTAATAGACAAGGATAAGAACATGGAGATTATTTCAAAGGAAACCTAATACAAAGGAGAGAAGCAAAAGATAAGGGGTAGAGATTCTAATGCTCTCAGAGGTCAAGGTGGACAGCATTTTGGGAGAGCTACAAAATTTTGAGCAACTAAGGGCTCTCAATATTCATCTAGTTTATGTCAGGAGAAACAAGGGTTTTATGGTAGGATTAATCAATAGAATAAGCTTAAGCGTGATAAGTGCTAAATAATACATAAATTAATATCTTATTCATAGCACTTATCATTATTTTAATTCACATATTTTGTAAATTCAACTAAAAAATTGTGTTATCTTCATCATTGCATTATTAAAAATAATTCGATTTTGCTTGATTTTATTGGTCCATCTAATGTATGTAGGTCGAATCAAATTCATCTGGGATGACTCCTAAACCCAAATCGCATGCACCCCATGAATTGGATCTTCCCAACCAATTAGAGTCGACCCCAATTTTCATTTCTCAGCACGCGCCATCCCAAACAATTTATTTTCATAAATCCAGACAAGTCTTCCTCCTTCACTCCCCATGTATCCAAACTTCCCAATTTCCTTTTCAACACATGGCCACCCCAAGGTTCACTTGTCTTCTCCCGTGCTCCGTGCCTTATCCAAGCTACACTACCACAATTCCAATTGCAAGCCATCTCAGCCATTCATCTTGCTTCCACGTAATTCCTCCCACACATCACAGCCTCTTGGCTTAACCCAACCAACCGTGACCGACCTCCCATCCGAAGAACAAGCCTTCCATGCCAATATTCCCCTGTTTCACATCCATTTGTAATCACACTCATCCCGACTACCTTCCACGTCTCCTCCCAGATTTTATCTTTCCATCATATCTTCATCCCAGCAACCACCGCTTATTCCATCTCCACGGGATAAACTCAAATCCCATCTTCCGGCTCAAATCTCCGGTTCCCAGCCAACTCCACGAATTCCCAGCTCCATCCTTGCGAGCTTCACGGCATCCAGCTTATCCCCTGCATCCAAGAGAATCCACCCTTCATCCCATTGTGATCCATCCTCACCCTGAGCCATATCCTCCTTCCGGATCACATCTCCAAGCATCTCAACATTCCGAGATCCTCCCAAACGAAACAAAGTTCTCCACATCTTCCTTTACTTCGGAATTAAGTTCCAGATTCGTCTAAGCTTCTTCCCTTCCGGATGAAACCAAGCTAACCTTCTTCCGGATTAATCCCAAGATCCCAGCTGCCAGCCGCCCCCCTGCATCCACGAATGAGTTCCAAGCAAGCTTCATCTTATGGATCATATCCTCTGCTCCCCAACTTCCCAGCATTTGGATTAACAAATCATCCTTCTCGTCCGTGATCCACCTTCATCCCAATCTGGATTCCTTCTCAGCCACATCAAGTTAACAACAGCATCCTCATCCTCTTCCTCCGAGATCTTCTCACACACTCACAGTCGAATGATCCCAACTAGATTCCGCTAGTTCCCAGCCTTCCTATCATCATCCAAGCCTCATCCTCTTCTCCGAATAACATCCAAGATTTATCCCAGCTCCCCTGTTCCGGATCAACCTCATCCGCAAGCCATTCCAAGCTTCAACAGCATCACTCCACTGTTCGCATAGGATCCAGCTCCATTCTCCCACGGATAATCCTAGCATCCCAACCGTTCTTCTTCACAGAAATAAAACAGAGCATCTTCTCACGTTCACCATCCGCATGAATCTAGCTCACATCTCGTTCGTGATTCACTCATATCCCAGCAGTTCCAACGTCTTCCCATTCTCCAGCGTCCGGATGTTCCATGATTCAAACTTCCATAGCCAGCCTTTATCCCGTATCAAGCCGTTCACAGCTCTAAACCCTCTGTTACAGGCAAATCCAGCCATTCCCGAGCCTCTTCTCATTCCGGATTGATCCTATTGTAAGGGCCCACATCTTTTGGGGCTTGGGCTAGCCCGACACACCTGAAACGGGAGGGAGACTCCCGAATAGAGTCTTCCCTCCCCTGTTTCTATTGCTCCCATGAATCCACCGGAAGAGGAAACAAAGAAAAAAAAAAAGAGAGAGGGAGACGGGATCAAATCCTACCTTATTTGAATCAATTTACATCTATAAAAAAAAGAATCTCTTCCCCTCTTCCTTAGGGCATCAACCGAGAGTCTTTCCACAAAAAAAAAAGGGGAGAAAAGAGGGATTTGGAGTTCTAGGCGATCCGTGGGAGAAGCTCGGGTTGCTCGCCGTTGGACCAGCCGGAAAGGTTCGCCGGAGGCAAGGTGAGCACCCTCGCCTCCTTCTCCTTCGTCTTTAGCTATTATTTTCTTGGGGATGTGGCCGGGAAGCCGCCGGGCTGATGGGGAAAGCCGAGCCTCTGTTCGGCCTTCTTCCCTTCCGTTCCGGCTGGACGTCGCCGGGCGTGGCACCACCATGGGGCGTCGCCGGCCATGGGCCGCCGGTTGCTAAGCACTCTCCTCCTTTCCGTCGGGAAGGAGGAAGGAAGAGAGAGAGAGAGAGAGAGCCAATCTATCTCGTCTTTGTTGTTTTATTGACGGGAAGAAGAAGGAAGAGAGGGAGAGAGAGAGAGAGCCGACTCTCTCTCTTCTTTGTTATTTTATTTTCTCCCTCTAGTTGTTGTCTCTAATTATTAGTCTATTTTCTCTCTAGTTACTCTCTCTTATTGCTATGATTTCTCTCTAGTTTAATTTAGGGAGATCATGGACTGTTGGTTGGTCCTGGGGTGATAGATACCGGTGGATCCTTTAGAGGATCCATAAAGATTTTTGGGTTGCCAGATATTTTGGATAATTTTTAATGCTGACTCGATTCCGTAGGGGAACAATTTGTTGGACGAAAGGACGCTGAGCAGGGTTCTGCATATCCGGATTTATAGATCGCCGTGAGGGTGGGTGATTAGTCTGTCTGAGTTAACAAAGTGTAAGAATCCTTGTACGCCAATCCTACATGATATAAATATTTTGCACTATATATATGTTTGATATGCTATGATCCAGACAAAGCAAAATGGTTTTTATATTTAAATTGTATTTTGATCGTCTTTGCTTGTGATTGGTATAATGATGGATGCATGCATGCGCATAACTTACACCTACATAATTGGACTGATGGATGTGGTGCTCTAAACTAACTATGTGATATTGGTTGCCCCGTCACGGGCTGGAAACGTGACCGTGGTTAGTTTAAAGCCGGAAATAAATATAAAGGAATTGATGTGTGGATGTAAACTGGATTGTATGAAAAGGGACTTTGGGTTTATCTTGTTATTATGGCAGGCCCCGTCACAGGCTGAAAAATGTGGTACTTTGGTAGGCCCCCTCACAGGCTAGAAATGTGGAACTATAATGTGCAGGCCCCGCCACAGGCTGAAAATGTGATACTTTGGTAGGCCTCCTCACAGGCTAGAAATGTGGAACTATAATGTGCAGGCCCCGCCACAGGCTGAAAATGTGATACCTTGGTAGGCCCCCTCACAGGCTAGAAATGTGGAACTATAATGTGCAGGCCCCGCCACAGGCTGAAAATGTGATACTTTGGTAGGCCCCCTCACAGGCTAGAAATGTGGAACTATAATGTGCAGGCCCCGCCACAGGCTGAAAATGTGATACTTTGGTAGGCCCCATCACAGGCTAGAAATGTGGAACTATAATGTGCAGGCCCTGCCACAGGCTGAAAATGTGATAATTTGGTTGCCCCACCACAGGCTGAGAAATGTGACTGAGATTTGACCCAAAGTCGGAAAGATAATTAATCCGGATCAAGTTGAGGAAAAGACATTGAAACTATAATACATGTTTATGAGTATCATATGCTATAGATTTCTTGTGTGGCTGGACTTTTATTGATGTTTGATATACATACATGTATCGATTATTTGAGCTTTGATAGCCGGTTTATGACTTCATGATATGTACTTTGACTTGTCGTGGTTTTCAGATTTTTATCATTATTGTGTTGGTGTGGATGTGTAGGGATTCTTACTGGGCTGTAAAGCTCACCCCCTTTTCTTCTTTCTTTTTATCAGAGTTGCAGGATGCTTAGATTTGGATGGGATGGGCGCAGAGTACAAGTATCAGAGTCATTAGCTAGTTAGTTTGTTTGTCCTTCTTTGATGTCGATGAACATTTGAAGATCTTGTAATTGAACTAATTTGTTTATTTGGACATGTTGGATTTGTCTATTTGAATTACTAAATTAATCGTGGATTTATTGGAATTTTTGATAATCATAGGCCTTGCATGATCTTTAGGGCACTGCTCTAGGGCTCATGCGGCCGGTCGCGTACCGGACCCCGGGTGCTGGGTTCGGGGCGTGACAGAGTGGTATCAGAGCTTAAGGTTAAGGTATCCTAGGGTTTATGTTCAGGTGGGTATCAGTGGAGAATTATGATAGAAAAACTATCAGAGATTTGGTTTATAATCACTTGAGATTGTAACAAGAATGATATTGTAATCTAAGGTTTAAGACCACTAGGGACTGTAGCCTTAGTGGCATTAGAGTTTGACGTTTAAGATCATTAGAGATTGTGACAGAAAAATATCATAGCTTAAGGTTATGATCATTTGGGACGTGACAATTAAATTCGGTGCTTAGGGTGTAAGATCACTAGGCATTGTGATAAAATGTAAGTATTGGGTTTGATATTCGACAAGTATAGAAGGACTGGATAAATTGTCTTTGATCATGATAAAAGAGGATTAGACCTAAGGCAAGTATAGGAAAGTTAGCCTTGGCATATCGGTTATATCATGTTCAGATGTTGGGTAGGTGACCTGAAAGTTCAAACATAAAATGGGTGTAGATGTGATAGCACCTTTGGTTTTGTTGGTAATTATTAGAGTAGAGTTTGTGCATGGATCTATCATAGCATTGGAGTGAGCTAAGAACGATTTTTCATAATATTAAAGCAGATTGTTGTTTGAGGTTAAATCTGTATATGAGATTATATTTGGTATTGACATGTTTGGATATTTTAATAGGTGTATTTCTATTGGTGGGTTAAATTCTTAAGGCTAGCATGCAAATTGGTGGAGAATTCTAATTACTTGAATTTGTATATTCAGATTGGGCTACTGAATTTTTTTTTCATAATTGTTGGAGACTATTGGATGTGTTAACTTGAACACAAGTCTAGATTTATGATCTAACCAGGAATCTTTGTTAAATACAATATTGGGTAGAGATTTCGATTTCGAGATGCTTATATGAGTTATCACATGTAGCATTGATGTTAAACATTAAGAATCTTAGTGAAGAAAGATTTGGAGGATAATGGAGTTAATTCTACTCATAGTAATATTGGCTCAATGACTTCTAACCCATTGAATTTGAAATAAATCTTTTTTTTTTGGAAAGAAGATCAACGTAGATTGTCTAATCGAATTGCTAAGGAAATCCAAGGTTAACTTATTTTAAATTAAATCTAGATGTTTTGAATTCTAAAATGGTTGTGAAGATTATATAGTAATCTTAAACTTGATTAATGGCTTGAGGGTTAGTTATGATTAGTATACTCTACATAAATTGAGGACAGAGAGATCTGGAGGTTCTGCTCAATTAAAGTTTTGAAATTTAGATTTTCTTACTCCCAGTGCAAAGTGATAATTCGGTCTTAAATCATTTAGAGGCTCTAGAGTATTGAATTCAATCAGAGTACGCAGCAGAAGTGTGGTGGTTTGAGTTATTTTGAAATTGGTTAAGGACATTAATATTTGATCTAAAAGGTATTATGATGGAACACTTGAGTTAGTTTCTAATAGAGGAGAATGTTGTTGATTCTATGGATGATCTAGAGGTAGCTATATAATTTTCACCAGTGGTTCTTCCTTTGTTGACAACTTTTGGAAAAAAAAACTTGGGCATCTTAAATTTAGCGTTAACGGTTGATGATTCCTTGGTTGGTCTTAGACTTGGAATATTTTAACATGAATCTTCTATTTGTTGGGATGATGTGGGTAAGAGAAAATCATTAGGCTCAGAGATAGTGCAACAGACCATATATAAGGTGCAAGTGATCAGAGAACGACTTCATACAGCTCAGAGTCGTCAAAAGAGTTATGTTGATAATAGAAGGAGAGAACTGAAATTTTAATTGGGGAATCATGTTTTCTGGAGAGTATCACCCACTAAATTGAGCTCTAAGTATGTTGGTCCGTTTGAGATTTTGGATAAGGTTGGAGATGTGGCATATCGAATGGCTTTACCACTGACTTTATCTAGTGTGCACGATGTATTTTATGAAGAAATACATCGCAGACCCGAGCTATGTAGTAGCATATGAGCCATTACATCTACATGAGGATTTGACCTATGAGGAGTTCCCAACACGAATTATGGACAGAAAAGATCAGGTACTACGGCATCGAACCATTCCTTTTATAAAGGTACAATGAAACAATCATACGGAAAGAGAGGCTACTTGGGAGCTCGAAGAAGAGATGAAGGTCAAGTATCTGCAGTTATTCGAAACCTCAGGTGTATAAATTTCGAGGACGAAATTTTTTTTTAGGAGAGGAGAATGTAAGGGCCCACATCTTTTGGGGCTTGGGCTAGCCCGACACACCTGAAACGTGAGGGAGACTCCCGAATAGAGAGTCTTCCCTCCCCTGTTTCTATTGCTCCCATGAATCCACCGGAAGAGGAAACAAAGAAAAAAAAAAAGAGAGAGGGAGACGGGATCAAATCCTACCTTATTTGAATCAATTTACATCTATAAAAAAAAGAATCTCTTCCCCTCTTCCTTAGGGCATCAACCGAGAGTCTTTCCACAAAAAAAAAGGGGAGAAAAGAGGGATTTGGAGTTCTAGGCGATCCGTGGGAGAAGCTCGGGTTGCTCGCCGTTGGACCAGCCGGAAAGGTTCGCCGGAGGCAAGGTGAGCACCCTCGCCTCCTTCTCCTTCGTCTTTAGCTATTATTTTCTTGGGGATGTGGCCGGGAAGCCGCCGGGCTGATGGGGAAAGCCGAGCCTCTGTTCGGCCTTCTTCCCTTCCGTTCCGGCTGGACGTCGCCGGGCGTGGCACCACCATGGGGCGTCGCCGGCCATGGGCCGCCGGTTGCTAAGCACTCTCCTCCTTTCCGTCGGGAAGGAGGAAGGAAGAGAGAGAGAGAGAGAGAGCCAATCTATCTCGTCTTTGTTGTTTTATTGACGGGAAGAAGAAGGAAGAGAGGGAGAGAGAGAGAGAGCCGACTCTCTCTCTTCTTTGTTATTTTATTTTCTCCCTCTAGTTGTTGTCTCTAATTATTAGTCTATTTTCTCTCTAGTTACTCTCTCTTATTGCTATGATTTCTCTCTAGTTTAATTTAGGGAGATCATGGACTGTTGGTTGGTCCTGGGGTGATAGATACCGGTGGATCCTTTAGAGGATCCATAAAGATTTTTGGGTTGCCAGATATTTTGGATAATTTTTAATGCTGACTCGATTCCGTAGGGGAACAATTTGTTGGACGAAAGGACGCTGAGCAGGGTTCTGCATATCCGGATTTATAGATCGCCGTGAGGGTGGGTGATTAGTCTGTCTGAGTTAACAAAATGTAAGAATCCTTGTACGCCAATCCTACATGATATAAATATTTTGCACTATATATATGTTTGATATGCTATGATCCAGACAAAGCAAAATGGTTTTTATATTTAAATTGTATTTTGATCGTCTTTGCTTGTGATTGGTATAATGATGGATGCATGCATGCGCATAACTTACACCTACATAATTGGACTGATGGATGTGGTGCTCTAAACTAACTATGTGATATTGGTTGCCCCGTCACGGGCTGGAAACGTGACCGTGGTTAGTTTAAAGCCGGAAATAAATATAAAGGAATTGATGTGTGGATGTAAACTGGATTGTATGAAAAGGGACTTTGGGTTTATCTTGTTATTATGGCAGGCCCCGTCACAGGCTGAAAAATGTGGTACTTTGGTAGGCCCCCTCACAGGCTAGAAATGTGGAACTATAATGTGCAGGCCCCGCCACAGGCTGAAAATGTGATACTTTGGTAGGCCCCCTCACAGGCTAGAAATGTGGAACTATAATGTGCAGGCCCCGCCACAGGCTGAAAATGTGATACCTTGGTAGGCCCCCTCACAGGCTAGAAATGTGGAACTATAATGTGCAGGCCCCGCCACAGGCTGAAAATGTGATACTTTGGTAGGCCCCCTCACAGGCTAGAAATGTGGAACTATAATGTGCAGGCCCCGCCACAGGCTGAAAATGTGATACTTTGGTAGGCCCCATCACAGGCTAGAAATGTGGAACTATAATGTGCAGGCCCTGCCACAGGCTGAAAATGTGATAATTTGGTTGCCCCACCACAGGCTGAGAAATGTGACTGAGATTTGACCCAAAGTCGGAAAGATAATTAATCCGGATCAAGTTGAGGAAAAGACATTGAAACTATAATACATGTTTATGAGCTATCATATGCTATAGATTTCTTGTGTGGCTGGACTTTTATTGATGTTTGATATACATACATGTATCGATTATTTGAGCTTTGATAGCCGGTTTATGACTTCATGATATGTACTTTGACTTGTCGTGGTTTTCAGATTTTTATCATTATTGTGTTGGTGTGGATGTGTAGGGATTCTTACTGGGCTGTAAAGCTCACCCCCTTTTCTTCTTTCTTTTTATCAGAGTTGCAGGATGCTTAGATTTGGATGGGATGGGCGCAGAGTACAAGTATCAGAGTCATTAGCTAGTTAGTTTGTTTGTCCTTCTTTGATGTCGATGAACATTTGAAGATCTTGTAATTGAACTAATTTGTTTATTTGGACATGTTGGATTTGTCTATTTGAATTACTAAATTAATCGTGGATTTATTGGAATTTTTGATAATCATAGGCCTTGCATGATCTTTAGGGCACTGCTCTAGGGCTCATGCGGCCGGTCGCGTACCGGACCCCGGGTGCTGGGTTCGGGGCGTGACAGAGTGCTGATACCATTTGTAACAACCCAGGACCTCACCCAAAATGGCTAGCCGGAAGTTACTATTTGGGTTCCTTGATCCTGTATAAATACCCAAGATCTACCCAGCGAATAACCGATGTAGAACTAAACACACGCCCGCACGGGTCCTCACACCTATCATCCATAGGATAAGGTTTAGGTGTTCATTCCGAAGCTAGATCCCATGATCTTCGGATCAAACTCTCTCACCTTCTTCCACGGATCCGGCTCACTCATCTCTCATCCTTATCCAAGCAATATCCCCTGCTTCAGTGGAACAGAGGCGAGTCTTCCCATCGTGAGCTTCCGCGTCTTCTCCATGGTTCATACTCATCTCCTCCTAACCTCCTTCGGAATCTACCCACTTGCCACCCTTCAATGGATCAGAACTCAACAGTCTGCGGATCCAGCCCACAGCTCAGCCTCCTCCAATGCCCGGATCGGCTCATGCTTTATCCACCCATTCGGAACAGCCACAAGGAAGAGAGAGAGAGATGGGCTGCCTATATAAGGGAGGACTTCTGATTAGAGGAAGGCATTCCCTCTTCCCCCACCGGGGGCTGCTCCCATCATCTCTCGGAGGCCAAATCCCACGGGAAGAAGAAGAATAAAGAGTGAGAGAATAGTTTGGGATATTGTGGGAAGAAAAGAGATGAAATGCTAAGGAAGTTCCCACCGAATCCAGTACAGGGAGAAGACAGAGAAAGGAAGGAGATAGCCGTGATGGGAGTCCTCTACATCGCTGCTGTCGCCCACAAATCTATGAAAGGCTGATCTTCTCTCTAGGGCCGGATGCAGCCTTAACAAAGGGCCAAGAGTTTTATATTTTTGATTTATATTCTTGGAGTTGTATAAACTTTATTTTGTTCTTAATGAATATTTTATTTCATCTCATATTTAATTTCTGTGATTTTAAATATGATGTTTATACAACTATTTTTCATGATCACTAAGTAAACATAAGATAGTCCATGCTTAGGAAAGATGCGGTGTCCTGCCACATTAGTTTAGGATAGACATTTCATGCCAACTGAAGATGGATTATTCCTAAATTACTTTTGTGAATTTCTATTTAAATGCTTATTAGGCTTGTAGTCAATTTGCATGTTAATCCAAGAATAAATTGAAATATAATTAACCCTTTTTCCGATGTTAGTGGTGAATTCCTTGCCCTAGGTTCTCTCAAACTGATATCATTTTAATTGCATTTTCTTTATTAAATTCCTTAGTTTAATTTTCTTCACCAACTCTTCCTTTTAAATATTTTTATTTTTAAGAAAACAACTATACCCCAATCCCTGTGGATCGATACCCGTAATCACTATCCTACCAGATACGTGCTATTGCGTGGTCTTTAAAGTTGACTATCAAAGCATGCCATGTGTGATGGCGTCCACAAGACCAAAAACTGTAGGTGTGTATTTGGAGCTTGCTTCAAGTGTGACCAGGAGGACCATAGATATCTATTTGAGTGCCCCAAAATATTTTAGGGTCTCAATCAGAAATAAGACGCCAAATAACTAAGACACAGCTAGTGCATGATTCTGTTGTTCGGATACCTATCGCTCAAGCTCAGGTATCTTAGACATCTTCTTAGGGGCAACAAAGTAGAGGGGAGGGAGGGTGGGGGGAGTCGCTGATAAGTGTTAAATAATGTATATATTTAACTATTTTACACAGCACTTATCATTATTTTCTTTGCACATATTTTAAATTTAACATAAGAAATGTATTCCCCTTCATCATTGCATTATTAAAAATAATTCGATTTTGCTTGATTTTATTGGTCCATCTAATGTATGCAGGTTGAATCAAATTTATCTGGGATGACCCCTAAACCCAAATCGCATGCACCCCATGAATCGGATCTTCCCAACCAATTAGAGTCGACCCCAATTTTCATTTCTCAGCACGTGCCATCCCAAACAATTTATTTTCATGAATCCAAACAAGTCTCTCTCCTTCACTCCCCACGTATCCAAACTTCCTAATTTCCTTTTCAACAAATGGCCACCCCAAGTTCACGTATTTTCTCCCATGTTCCGTGTCCTAGCCATATCTAAGCTACTCTACCGCAACTCCAACTGCAAGTCATCTCAGCCATTCATCACAGATCCACGACTCGTTCCATCCTTATCCCGTATTTAACTAAATTTCCATGCTTCCCACATCCACATTGCGCCCATGTCTTCGCAGTTCAAAGACATCCTCCCAGATTTCGTCCGCAATCATCCCACGATTTGGCTGTATCCCGTTCGAATCAAACACTCCATCCAAGCTTCACGGAACAGAGCATCCTCTCACGGGATAAACTCAACGTCCCAACTCATCTCCCCTTCATCCCGTGTGCATGCCATTAGGACCCAAGGAACAGATTCTGCATCCCCTGCATCCGCAACATCCCAAACTTCCACACATGGATCCCAACCTTCTTCTCATTCCAGATTGAATTTAGCTTTCCATCACCCACGGATAAGCCCAAATCCAGCACTCCATCCTATTATCCTTATCCTGTAATCACCCAGATCTCTCATCATCTCATCTGCATCTCCCCAACTTCTTCCGCTAGATCCCAGCAAGGATGAGCCTTCCGAACTCCCAGATTTCATCCAAGCATCCGTTCGAGCTCCCTTGTTTCATGCATCTTAATCTCCCGCGTGAATCCCAAACGTATCTCTCCCATGTCATGGCTTCTGATCCCTCTTCCCAGACTTTACGGAAACAAAACAGAGCAGTTTCCTTTCCTCCCGTATCCACAGATCACGCCTTCCACGGAAAACTCCCAGCATCCTCATCTTCTTCCCGTTTCTTCCCAAGTTTATCCTCCCGAGATAGAGCCGAATCCTCTTCGCCCGGATTCGTTCTAGAGAGCTCCCAAACATCCGCAGCCAATCCCATTCAAATCAAGCATTCCATCCAGCCGCTTGCATCCTTATCCCTTCTTCGGAACAAATCCCAGCTCCCCTGTTCCCAGCGGAACAAATCTTACCATGTTCACGCATGCATTCCGAGTGCATCTAGACTCTTCCACATCCTTCCCAGCTGCCAGCCGAGTCCTAAGCACCCAGTTCCAGCATCCGTGGATAAGCTTCCAAGGATTAAGCCAAACGTGATCAGCTCCCAACGTCCGGATTGGATCTTCTCAAGAGACTCACCCACGTCCGCGGAACAGAGGCCGTTCCTCTCCCTTTATCTTCTCACTCGGAAGAATATATCTGGAGGTTGATAACAGAGGCTGTGAAGGCTATAAAAGGGAGTCAATGCAGGAAGGCTAGAGGCATTCTTCTTCCCCACCGGGGGACCATCGCATCATCATCTCCTTCATCCTCTCACGCTGCACCATGCCTTCTTCCCCACCGAAGGAAGCCGGGTTGATCGGATGAAGCTTGGGTTTGGTTCCACATCTCCTCATAGGCCAAGTTCCCACGGGAAGAAGAAGAAATAAAAGGAGGGAGAGAAGTTTGGGTGTTTTGGGAATATTTCCCAAAGGAAGAAATAATGAAGGAAGGAATGGGAGCCCGCTGCTGTGCTGCTGCTGCCGTCCACCACTGCATAGAAGCCTAAACTCTTCACTAGGGCCAAATGGAGCCCTAACAAAGGGACACGGGTTTTATGTATTTAATTTTATATTCTTGAAGTTGTATGAATCCTCTTACTCTTAAATGAATATTTTTCCTGCATCTCATATTTAATCTCTATGATTTTAAATATAATGTTCGTACAACTATTTTTCATGATCACGGAGTAAGTATAAAGATCACCCATGCTTAGAGAAGATGCAGTGTCCTGCCACATTAGTATAGGGTAGACATTTCATGCCGACCAAAGATGGATGTTCCTAAATTACTTTTATGAGATTTTTATTTGAATGCTTATTAGGCTTGTAGTCAATTTGCATGTTAATCCAAGAATAAATTAAAATATAATTAACCCTTGTTCCGATGTTAGTGGTGAATTCCTTGCCCTAGGTTTTTCCCAAACTGATATCATTTTAATTGTATTTCTTATTAAATTGCTTAGTTTAATAGTCTTCACAAATTTTTCTTTTCAAATATTTATTTTAAAAAGAAAAACAACTGTACCCCAATCCCTGTGGATCGATACCTGTAATCACTATTCTACCAGATACGTGCTATTGCGTGGTCTTTAAAGTTGACTATCAGTCGCGCACTTATTGATGTTGTCTATCTGTTAACTCAGTGGGATTTATAAGCATCCAACACCATGGAAGTCTATTATAAATCTAAAATTTTGAATCTTTTTAGTTTTAATGTAGAATAGTATTTTGATAAGAAATTATTTAGGGAACTCAAAGAATTTTGTAGATTGGATTAGAGTACATAGAGGAAGTATAATGGTTGAGTTATTCTGAAGTTAGTTAGAAATAATAACACCGACAATGAATGTTATGATGGAAGACTTAATTTCAACTTCCTAGTAAAGCCCTATAAGAGATACATTATAATTATTTTAGGTTTAGGGTATGTTAAATTTCATCCTCAAAATTTCATTAAGAAAAGGGGGAAGGATGTGATACCCGACCTATGATCGCAGCCAAGACAACTTGAATCTTGGGTCCACCTGTTTAAGCGGTGCCCCTTCATTCGAATAAACAAGAGAAACGTGCTTTGTTGAAAATAGAGCACACTCCTTTTTCTGCAGGCGTCCACCACTCTCACTCCCTCTCTTTCCTTCTCCCATCATGATTGCCCGCTGAGCCATGCTACTCTTCTTCCATGCCTCTTCCTTCTCTCATGTGCCAAGTTTTCTATTGCTCTCTCCCTCCCACTCGCCTCCCTCCTTAAATCGCTGCACTACGCTTCTCTTCCTATCATCCTTCTCCTTCTCCTCATCTTCTTTGTTGTCTCACCTTTTCCTTTTCCTTTTTGTCCTCGTCTCTCCCTATCATCTCTTCTTCCTCTTCCTCTTTTTTCTCTCTCTCCATTCCTTTCTTCCACCATTTTCTCTCTTTTTCCCCTTATCCCTCCATATGTGGGTGTGTGTAGAGATAGGTAAGAGGGTACCGTGTACTCTTTTACCCCTTTAACTCTCGTTTTTTTGTTCTCTCTTCTCTATTAATCTCTCTCTTTCCTCTCTATGCTAGCCTCAGAGGGGCTTCCACTATGTCACCTCCCCTCTTCTATTCGGTGACCAGAAATAGGGTTAGTGGCAATTTCCCTTGCTATAATCACTACAGTAAAAGGGGAAAAAGCCGATACTTTTTTTGGCCTTTACCGATGCTTTTAAGCGTTGGTAAAAACCATCCCGATGCTTTCCTAAGCGTCGGTAAAGCGTCGCCTATGCTACAGTGGAGAAAATATTTTACGACGCTTCCAGAAGCGTCAGAAATTAGCGACGCTTTACCGACGCTTTATAGCGTCGGTAAGTTGAGCGTAGCGACGCTTTAAAGCGTCGTTAGTTGCAACTTAGCGACGCTTTAAAGCGTCGGTAAATGTTCATTTTACGGACGCTTTAAAGCGTCGCGAATTGGTGTCTGTTCGGGATTTTAACAATGCTTTAAAGCGTCGTTAATTGGAATGTACCGACGCTTTAAAGCGTCGCTAATTGACATCCGTTGGTGCTTTTAACGTCGCTTTAAAGCGTCGTTAGCATATTATTTTTTTAAAAAAAATTAAATAAATTTTAAACTCTGTTTGCAAAATCAAAGCCACACACACTAAATGAGATATATACATCGCACAATCAAACATATTTATCTAAAAATTCATATTGTCAAATTACATTCATACTGTCAATTTAAGTTTACAATGTACTTCGAAAAGTATAAAAAAATACATACAAAACTCCAAAATAAATGCTTCAGGGGTCGATGGCATCACCATCTCTACGTGCAGATGAAGTATCAGGAACCTGTAATAAAAAAAACTTAAGAAGTTAAGAATACAAAAATTATTAAGCTCTTTAAAAAAAATATGATACTCTTGTTAAAGTTCAAGTAGATGTAGTAATTTACCTGAGGAGGGACAAACTGATGCAACAAAGATGTAATCTGATTAATCTGAGCCCTCAAAGATTGTATCTCTGACTGGTGGCTCTGTTTCAACTCTTGTATCTTTGCCTTCAGATCATTAACCTCTGCAGTGCTATTACTCTGTCTAGCATCTTGAGTATATCTACCCACTGCAGACAACTGAGTGGGGATAACTCCAACGCCATAACCCCTCACTCGACCATAACGCTCCGAGCCCATCAATTCGGTAAACACCTGAGCTTCAATACCTCTGGTGTTGCCGATTGAAGATGACTCTCCGATACGCTCTGAAATAAGGGATGTAGCTCTGTCCTATATCTCTCAAAAATAATCAAATTAATTTTTGAAAAATTGAAATACATGAAAAATCATTGCACAAATTATTAATGAATACATACAACTATATCTCTCGACTCCTCTCGGATAAAGCTGTCATCTCGGTGGGTGTGAGTCATCTTATAGAACTCCACCTCACCAGGTTTCCTCCCATGGTCTTCCATCTACAACAAATAGTTTATTGGAAGTGCTATATATCATGATACATGCTATATGATACAAGAGTTTCAAAAAAACTTACGAATTCAGCTCTGAGCCTCGCATAACTCTTCGAGCCTGAAGTGTGAGGAGCTGTCTGAGATGCTCGTGTGGCTCGACCAATGTCAGAATATGTCTACCATGAAAAAGTAAACATTGTAATATATTAAATGTATTAAACATTATATAAGGTATTGAGAGAGAATACACAACCTATCCTCTCTCGTAGTGAATAAGCTCCCTCCACTGATGATGGTATACATCAGGAGGACAAACACGAGCAACCTCCTCCTCTGTCATACCCTCGCACTTCCAGTCGGCCTTCAACTTCGACTTATATTCTTTTCATTTGCGGTTGAGTCACTTTAGCACCCAATCATGGCTCTCTAGAGGGAGCACAAACCTTTTCTACACCAAAGTAAAGAATGTTATAATAATATTAATTGGAAAAATTAAAATTGTAACTATGAAGCAAATTAACATACAGTAGGTATCAAATTAACAATATTAAATTCAATTTTTTACCTGTACAAATTTAAGAAGCTCAACTTTATAAGAAGAAAGCATATCATTCCACTTATGATAGTTGAGCGGACACAACTGACCCTTACGCGCAACCGATCCTAAGAAACTTGATAAAAGGCTTCCGGCCCTCTTGATGGGCTGCCCTAGTTCGTTGCATTCGACGACTATTTTCTCATCCTCACGAAGCTGCCACACATCCCGTGCTCGAGAAGAACCCCGTGTCAACCTCACTCTCCCTTGTTCATCTATAAAAATAATAAAATATCCATTAAAACATTGGAGGCAAATTAATTAAAATAATTAGATTGTAAATGAACTTAATATATGCACTTTAAATCAAATTACCCTGGATATGTAAGTCATCCATAACCTCCTGGCCTGGATATGCTATCTACTGTAATTGAAGCTTGTTCTACTGTTTTGATTCCTTTATGCTCCTATGAATGCGTTTAGAGTGTACTGTGGGTTTCTTGATGCTTATTGGGTCATTCCAGATGTTAAATTGGATGTTGGTCGTGCACCAACAGAACTGGTTCTCTTTGTTGTTGAAGGTCTGGATAAAAGAATGTCTGGTCTGCTTCTGAAACATAATTTCTGGAAAATCATCACTAGAGCAAAACTGGATTTATAATCAAATGTCAGGGACGCCATAGTGACTTGTTTTCTAGATACCATCATTTGCTGTCTTTATAATTCTTTTTCACTGTTTTAATTTGATCATTTGACTAGGATTTCTTCCCAAGACTGCTGGGATATGACCTGGTCTATGATGCTGAGCTTCAAGTACATGGTGCTAAACTAATCTTTTTCGAGGCTAATGCCTCGTACGTGTCATTCCAGGTTGCTAGTGTGAAAACCAGCCCATATATAGTGGGCTAATGGGCCAAGCCTAACATGGCGGGCCCATCTGGAGTCCCTGATCACCAGTTGAGGCGGTTACAACCGCCTGACAGCCACGATCACCACCACCACCCTCCTCTCTTCCGACCAAGGGCTATAAAAGCTCAGGGATTCCTCGGCGAGGGACTTAGTATATCACCCTCTCACCGCCCTCACTCCCTCTTTCTTCTGCTACAAAGAACTGAAGCATGAGTGGTGGCGCCGGAGGAGGAGGGAGCTCATCACCACACTGAGCCGCCGGAGGAGATACAGTAGGTTGCCTAAAAGGATTCACAGCTCCTCGGAGCTAGGTAAATTTCTTATCACCAATGTTCATGAGTTACATTCGGTCAATCTAGTGAAATAATCAAAATGGAAATAAGGGAAGAAGGGTAGGACTAAGATGTAGTGGAGGAAGGGTAGGACCTGTGAGTGGCCGTAATCCCACATTGGCTCGGTCGATCGAAGGCCATGGTCGGCCATGCCAAAGAGCCCTTTCTCTTCCACTCAATTATGGCTTTCCCTTCCATCAAATCCTTAGATCTAAAAATCCTATTCATGGAAGGGTTCTCAGCTCGAGTGAAATCCAGTTCTTATCCATGGGAACCGGCTTGATCTCAGCCGGAGGAGATCGAAGAGGAAGGAGAAGAAGAGGATCTCTATCCTCCGGCCGTGGATGTCGCCGGTTCGGGGCACTGCGAGCGTCGTCGGGTCGACCATAGGCATCGGCCGCGAGGCCAACCATGCGCCATGCGGGCGCCGCTAGCTTGGCCGCAGATCGGTGTGCACCACCGGCTTCGGCCGGCTTCTCCTTGTCCATGGGGAAGGGAAACCCCCCTTCACTAGAGAGGGATAAGAAATGGAAGACGAAGAGGAAGGGAGGTCGGCCGCTACAGGCTGAGCCGCGGGCGGCGTTGGCTGGCCGCCGGCACTGTCGACCTCGGACCCGGCTCCTCTTGAAAACCCCTTCCGAGCTCGCCTCTTAGTTCATGGGAGAAGAGGAGGAGGAGGAGCTCGGGAAAGAAAGAAGAAAGAAGGAGAAGAGAAGAAGAAAAGAAAGAAGAGGGAGGAAGGTTCGGGAAGGGAGAAGAGAAGAAAAGGAAAGAAAAAGGAAAAGAAAGGAAAAGAAGAAAAGAAAGAAAAGAAAAGAAGAAAGAAAAATAAATAAAAAATGGTTGTGGGCCGAAATGGGCCTGATTTCGGAGTGGGCTTCAAATAAATTTAAAAGCCTGAAGCCGGGCTGGGTTCTGGTCCGAGCCCAATAATTTTTAACCCAGAATTAACTGAACCAGTATACAATTGACCAAAGCCTGAACCATTAATTGGGTCAGATCTGAACCAGTATGCAATTGACTCAGACTTGAACCAGTAATTGGGTCAGATCTGAGCCAGAATGCAAATGAGCCCAGACCTGAACCAGAGGGCAATTTGGTCTAAACCAGAAGTGGAATTGGCTCAGACCTGAACCAGAAGCTGGATCAGACCTGAACCAGAAGCTGAATCAGACCTGAGCTAGAAATGGAATCAAATCCGAACCAGAAATTAGCTTAGACCAGAACCAGAAATTGAATTGGGCCATGGGCCTGAACCAGAAATTGAATTAGGCTATGAACCCGAAAATAAAATTGAGTCCTAAGAATGGGCTATAAATGACTTTAAGATTATAAATAGAAATGTGCAAGTGATATGTAATTTAATGATCTTGTTAGGTATTGGAGAATTGGCATTTGGTGAGCAAATTAAGGTAAGTAACCTGTCTTAATCTTATTATGGATCATGTATCACGTTTTATAAGATGAAAAAGTATTATTTATGCAATTGGAATTATGTATAAGAATTGTAGAAAAAGTACCTGATATAATCTTATGTTTCATCAAATACTTGTGATTACTCGATTATGAAATTGTATATGATTATTTATGTTTTCACAAAATTAGGATCAAGCATGTGTTAGCAAATGATTACAAGATTTTGGATACATAGCATCCATCATGATTATTATTATTATATTATGTACACATGATTATGATGATGTAGAAAGATGCATGGAAAAAATAAAGTTTTCAGCATGATCATGAGTTTTATTAGCATGATGCCATTATTCACTTTCCAATGGGTCTATGAGAAAAGATTTATGAAAAGCATGATATGTTTTAAGAACTCTCAGATCGCTATTTATGACCCCCGCCAGTGGGTAACAGTAACTAGGCATATGACCCCTGCCAGTGGGTAAAAGTAACTTGGCTTTACGACCCCCGCCAGTGGATAATAGTAACTGGAAGATGACCCTGCAGTGGTAAAGGCCTTGCCATGGGAATAAGAGCGGCCATAGCTACACTACCATCTGAGAGTATGAATTTTAAAGTATGGAATAATGGCAAAAGTTTTTATGATGCATAAATGGCAAAAGTTTTTATGATGCATATATGGCAAAAGTTTTTATGATGCATATATGGCAAAAGTTTTTATGATGCATAAATGGCAAAAGTTTTATGATACATAATCATATTTATGAAGTTGCATGAATGGACATGCATAGTTTTATAACTAGTTTGATTATGGCAAAGATTTGATTATATGAAATGTTTACTTTATTACAAGCACAGATTTCAAAGCATGAATAATAATAGTACATATTTCAAAGCATGAATAATGATAAGTATGGATTTCAAAGCAAGAATAATGATGAGTACGGATTTTAAAGCAGGGAATAAAGACAAAAGGTTTACGTCTGGTTTGATTTGGAAAATGCTTTCTTTATTACAACTGTTTGTTCTTCAAATAGTGCATTGGCATACAAAAATATTATGCTTGATCTGATAAGATTATGTTTGTTCTTAACTCTCGAGGATTGAGGTTGTTTAATTTGTTATTGATTTAAAATTATTATAAAATGATTGGATTCATTGTTCATGCAGCGCATGTCTGTTTGGTTCGCCTTGTACGCGTGCGGCATTTGTTATATTCTCAGTTCAGGGGCAAGACATTGAAAGTGGAATATCCTGGTGAATAGGCAAAAGGTAGAACCTATACTTGCACATAGAAAGCAAGGAGAAACCATGCTGACCTAGCCTTTGTTATTTTTCATTATTCAGTTTCCAATTGCAGCAGAATACTGCATTTATTCCATTACTTGAGACAGATTATCAGAAGCTATAGCTATGCTCTACTCAGCTTCTCTCAAGTTATACTCTACAGCTCAAAGATCTAACAGGAGCTTAATTCTCACAATCCATGAAGTTACATAGACCAGGTTAATCTAGAATATGGTGATCTTGCCTCACGAAGCCTTCTTTCTTCTGATAATAGTTTGGCAAACCTGCAAAAATGGAAGTCAGAATACTTCTAAACTGATGATGATTTTATGGAATAAGCATGTTAATACTAATTTGTGGAGTCACCTTATAAGAGCTTCTTCATTTGTTCCTTCTCCCTTATCCACAGGCTCGAAGTGGCCCGTCTCCAAATTTACTCTTGAGACTGGTTTTTTGAGCAGATCTTCGCCAACCTTATCAAGATTCTCCAGGTTTTCCTTTGTGGCAATATCAACTGAAGCTATTGTCCCAGTTAAGACATCATCCTAGTTTCATAGAAATTATCATCAATTAAGCTTATTCTGAGATACTGGCTTTCTGTTGTCTTTCTTGTTGGATGAAAATAATGGTGACAGCAGCATTAATTAGATTATCTGAAACTATCTAATACCTCGATTCGAAGGTAGTTTCTACTGGAATGCAGAGCTTGGAAAGCTACTGAAATGTGGATATCCACCATATCAGCACTTGCTTGCATAAATACATCAACTAATGGATTAGATCCGTTACTGAGCAACCAGCTCAATACTCCCCATCCTTTAGCTTGCTTTGCATTGTATCTTTCTTCACCCTTTGATGAGCCAGTACCGAGTGAAATGACCAAGAACCGGCAATAGTCCATGGGTTTGATTGGGAAGAAATCTGGGTTTCCTTTGAAAACCTCCTTGGTTACTTCTCCCATAGCAACTAAAGCCTGTAAAACAACAACAGATGGATAACTTCTTTTGTAACAAAATATAAAATATATAAAAAAATCTATCTCATCCTATTAAATTAAACTTTTGGGACAATTGGTGATTTTAAACATGGGATCAAAGCAGCGGTTCTGGGTTCGAACCCTGTCTCCGCACTCTTTAACCTCATTATTAAAAATTTTACATGTTGGGCTCACCCATTAAAGAAAACTCCAGCCCACATATGATGGCGAGTGTAAGAAAATATAAAATATATAAATTAATATACCTTATCCTATCAACTTAAGCTTTTGGGATAATTGGTGATTTTAACTGATTACCTACAATCACTTCATAAGCTAATCATGTTGGTAAGGAACATATTATTTTACCGGATTATTAGCAGCTACACCTCCATCAATAAGATTAAATTCCCTCACACTTCCATCTGAGTCTTTTGTTTGAAAGAAGTAAGATGGAAGGTAAGTAGGAGCTGCAGAAGTGCCAATGCAAATATCAGAAAGCAGAGCATCCAGAGAGCTGTTGTTCTTAACCTGTAAGATAAGAAGGAAGCCAGAGAGATTTTAACAATTGGAGCATCTCAAAGATATTAAAATTTGATAGAGTGGATTTAAAACAACTAACGGAAAAAGCAGAAGCATGAAACCAGTTATCTTTCTATCAACATTTCATTGGCATGATGGCACTTTGTCATTTATAGTTTACGCTAGTTAGCTCATGAGCAGACTTGTGGTTTTTGTCAGCACGTCTATTTTTTGAGAGAAATTTAAAAACATGTTTACGCCTTTACTTAATACTAATTTTCTTTTTGATGAAACTTACCCGAATTTATTAAAGAAAAAAGTTACAACATAAATGCAATTTTTAGTATCAGAATACATTGCTTTTAAGGTAAAACATCTCAAAAGCAAACATGAAAGACTAACTGCTAAACTACTCTAGGAGTCCATATCTAATTTGCTCCATGGCTCGCCAAAACTCTGGATTCCATTCTTTTTAGATAACAGCAACCGGCTTTGAACAACTTTGGAGCAATCCTGATTGTATTCCCCTTGAGGATGTATTATTTGTTGAAATTTAATATTTTGGAAAAAAGCTAGATGGGAGGTTATATATATATATATATATATATATATATATGTCTAAGGCTTATATAGGTAATCAAGATCTTTCTAGTACGTTAGATCTCATCCAAAAAGACAAGTCAAAGATATTACTTGAATTCTTTGATTTTGTATAAATATTCAAAATTTTTCCGATTCATAAGTGTTATGGGACTAAAGACACGGGCTCTAACATACTCCATCTATTTAAGCTCTAAGATCCTTGCTAGGCTAAAAGATCCAAATCAAATCATAAATACAACAATTGGCTTGTTGTTAGCCCTCAAATGACCGGTGTCTTTTAATCTACGTGGATTATGGATCAGGTCTATTTTGATACTATTTATAATGATGCAAGATATTACCCAAAAAGATTAGATAGAGAGCATTATTTAGATTCTTTAGCTTTATATAACTACCCAAAACTTCCCCTGTGCACAATCTATGTATGACTAAACACATGCTAGCACAAAGTCTCGCATATATTTTTTTAAATATTTAAAAATTAGAACTATAATTGAATTATATAATTTACAATTTCTCTTTCATTTAAATATTTTGATGTTTTATCTAAATTTTACGTCCACAACTACAGATGATAAGGAAAAAAGAGAAAAAAAAAAGGAAGAACCTTGCGCTGTTATCCACAACTACAATATAATAGTTCATATTTCATTTTCTCAAAAGAATAATAATTCACGAAAAGAAAAAAGAGCTTACGATGTTCATAGCACTGAAGTTTTTCGGTGTCAAAAGCGTGCAAGAGAACCACAGAGAGAGAGAGAGAGAGAGAGAGAGAGAGAGAGAGAGAGAGAGAGAGAGACCTCGTAGGAGGAGAATATGGTCGGCTGGAGCCGCTTGATATCGAATGTTGGGATGACCACATTGGTCAATGTCTGACGAAGCTTGGTATTCCCTAGTTTTCTCCGCACAATCTCATGAAGGTATTTGCCATTATACCGGGGCCCTGAGATAGCTCTTAGTATCTTTGCTGCTTGGCCTAATGGCCCTCTAAGAATTTCAAGAAAAAAGAAAGGAGAGAAAACCGATCATTTCAAGAAATAGTTCCTTTAAGCTTTCAAGTGTGTCCGAAGTTACCCAAAATTACGCGATATGATTACTGACCCGCATTGTGGGAAGATCTTGGGGGAATGTTTCACGTAAAAGTCCTTGATGTCCTTTGCAGCGAACATGGGGCGATTTTCTTCGTTTGGTGCAGTCAACATGGCCGTCACAAGACCCCCAGTGCTTGTCCCGGCAATCACATCAAAGTAGTCTGCAAGTCTAGCATCTTCGCCATCCAGTTCAAAACGCATGAAAAAAAGAAAATTATATTAGAAATGAGATATCTAACTGATCTCACCACGAAAAAACAGATATAGAGAGATGGTACAAGCAGCTAAGGAGAATGATCACTTTCTATTTGATTTCTTAACATGATTCTTTGCTATGTGCTGTTGATATTGAAGAACAATTCCTTGAACAATATCTTTATACCAACGTTTGACAATTGGTTGGTAATATATGATCCACTAACTTCTGTCAGGATAATGAATCATGAAATTTTCTTTTTTTAACAATTGTAGGTAAAACGTACTATGTTGAATGTTAGGTGAGTTTGCATGAAATTTAGTTGAGATGTCAGACAGGAATCTACTTGTGGATTGTGACGAGGAAGGTTATAATTTGATTTATTTTGTCCATCAGAATCTTTTTTTCCCTCCCTTTTTGTAAGGAAAAAAATCAATCAAAATATTTTAGAGAGAACTGTTAGTTAATTATAATGAGACAATTTGGCAGAAAAAGAATAAAAGGTGGAAAATGATGGATAAAGAACGTGTTACTGAAAATAGATCTTGAATTCTCAAGTTTATGGAAAACACACAATTTACATGTTGGATTATAAAAAGAAATTTCAACCATTTACAGTTTTCTATGCATTTATAAGCATCGAAGAAGCAAAAAAGCCATATGATACCGGTGCATATTAGCTCCGCTAGCTAAAAGATTTCTCACTTAAGCTGCAAACTGAGCAATCATTATGTCAAGAATAAAAATTCTAATAAGTGAAAATAATCTCCTGAGAACTAATTTTTTGTTTTGACACTGTTCAAAATATGCTTTTGTAACGAAGAGGACATTAAGAAAAACTTTGGCTGGAAGTTAGAAAAATTAGAAATGTTCTCAATTTTTAATAAGGAAAATCACTGCTTGAAAAAGATGATCTGTATAACATGTTTGACTGATCTATGAATATCATAGAAGTATCTTCGGCATGCATAAGATTTTGTAAACTAGAAAAATATAATCATAAAACAAAAAAACTATAGAAAAAAATTAGGAAAACTGCCTCTAAAATCTAACACTAGCATAACAAATGGATAACTAGATCTAAGAAACAAAGAAAGTAGAAAATAAGAAAGAAATGATGAATCAGCAACAATTATCTAATTATTAGGTGTATCTTAATTTCTAGGAAACTGAAGATTTAATAAAATTATCTATGAGCATTTATATGGTTAATACCTGAAGTTCTGATTCTAGAAATGTAAGAATAGTTGCAGGGATGATTCCTTTAATTCCTCCTCCATCAATGCTGAGAATAGTGATTAGGTTTCCATAGGTTGGGGCCTGTATCTGACTGATGGATTTTGATTTTTGCATGATTGTTGAGCAGTTGCTGATCAACAATAAGGGAACTACTTTGGGGACACAAAAGTTTTAAGTGATCCAAGTAGGGATAGGTAGAAGTTTAAATAGACTTCGGCATACATGAGAAGGTTCGTAATATTCTTCTTCGGAGTGCTAGTCCAACATCGAAGATGATATACGTACTTTGACATTTTGAAATCAGCATGTGGCTGATATGACAAGCCGCCGTTGAATGATTCAATACGCGAAGGTGGCTCGTCAAAGGACGTATCATGATTGATTGCATAGAATAGAACAGTTGGATTAACTCTTTTAGAGAATTGTTGGTGAGAGAAACGATATTGATTGTTAGGTGGCTTTGTTGTGCTGAATTCTAAAATCTTTCAATAGTTGACCAAAAAAGAATTAAGAATGATTCCAAATGAGGGCATAAATACAAATTACAATTGAAAGAAGCCCTTTTATTTGATTATATTAGGCCTTCAGAACAATAAACATCATACAAAGCATTCTTTACTTTCATTGAATGATGTTGCTAAGCTGAAACTTAGCAAATACCTTTATATGGGTTTTGATCTCTATACTTAATTAATGGTAAAATTTAGTATGAAGGGAACTTGTTGACAGTCAAGTGATCTAATTGTGTTTTCTAATTTTTTTCTAAGATGGAAAATGGTAACGTGCTGAAGTATCTGAAAACCACTACTTCTATAAATTGAGTCTACAGTTAAACCTAAAGCATACACAAAGTAAACCTGAAAACAGCCATAATCACTTGACCTAGCAAATTCTTGTCTTCTAAATTTTTGTTTATCTAGAATATGATTTTCCATAAATTTATTGTCATCAATAATTAAATCATATGTTGATTTATTGGCATAGCAAAATCTAACACCAATGAGATAATGATTTATCCACTGTATATTCAAAACTGGGATAAGTAATCCACTATAAACGACAGTAGATTTCAAAATTGGGTTTTAGTTTTCAGTCTCATGCTGTTAAACGTAATGGATCTGCAGATTGCTTCTTTCTGTATAAAAAAAATCAGAAAATTAAGATGTGAACATAATGTAGAAGGATCTTTATGCAAGAATCTGTATTAGTTTTAGGATCTTTGTGCAAGCTTTTCTATGCCTTGCATTCATCAAGCAGTTGTCCTGATAATCTTCCAATGCTATTTGGTTTTCTAAGTCCTGTTAGCTTTGCATGAAACGGTTGACATGTATATCTTCTGCACATTTCATTTGAAGCTAAGAAGACCAATAATTTCCTTCTCATATTTGGATTTGATTCTCAAGATACTTGGTTTTTTATTTTGAAGATCTCTACTTCAAGGCATATTCTATCGATTCTTTGTTCTTCTTTTTGAATACTTTGTTAGCAATACAGAGAACCAAACCAATATCATCCAAGTGATATAGTTGTCAAACTTGCAGTTAGTTTTAAAGACGGGAGATTTGATGATGGATTGCATTTCTTAACCTTCAAAGAGGGTTAATTTTTTTTTGTATTGCAAACTCATTACATTTCAGAAAATTGAATATTTTACATACGGGCACCTTTTCAAGCTAGCCTGATTATATGTCTATATTCATATAATTGGTTGAATCAAGAGAGAGCTTTTAATTTGTTGCTTCCATGGACTTTAGGTCTTCACCTCTAATGCATATGAGTGAGAGTGAGAGACAGAGTGAGAGAGAGTCCAGCTTCAGCAAAACAATCATTAATAGTTACACAGGACTTTTATAATAGAATGAATGAATTATATTGCCTTTTAAAAATGTACTAATCTACAGAACTTTCCTTCTGGCAAATTTGCCTACAGTATCACAATGCTACTATTTCTTGGATTGCATGAACTAACTGCATCCACCATGAAGACGTATATTGCTTGCATACAGTGTACAGTTGGCTTCTTCTCCCGTCAAGAAAGGAAAAATTTCATGAAGTTACAGTAACCGAGCGATGCTCATTAATGTTTTCTGGGCGTTTTCACATGCGGGGATCTTGACTCATGAAGTCTTCTTTCATGTGAAAGGAGTTTAGCAGACCTGCAAATATACACCAATTAGGTTCAACTAATCTTTTTGTCACAAATCTAAGTTGTTAATAGAAGGTAGGAACAATCATAAATGATTCTCTCTACCTTTTAAGAGCATCTTCGTTTGTTCCTTCTCCATTCCCTACTGTTTCAAACGCACCAGTCTCCAGGTTCACCCTTGAGACTGGTTTCTTCAACAACTGGTCACCCCTCTTAACGAGATCCTGTAAGTTGTCCTTCGTGGAGACATCAATAGAAGATACAGTCCCGCTCAAAGTATCATCCTGCGTTTCCATTCAAGAGAATGCATGACATATAAGGCTTCATTTATAGCAAAACAAGCCAGTTTTTTTTAATGCTTTACTGATCACATGTTCATACCTCAATCTGAAGATAATTTGATTCAGACCGGAGAGCCTCCTGAAAGACCACTGAAATGTGTATGTCAACCATTTCAGCACTTGATTGCATAAACACATCCACCAATGGCGTGGATCCGCCACTCAGCAACCACCCCAGAACTCCCCATTTGCTTGCACGTTTTGCAGCGTACCTTTCTTCAACCTTTGCTGAACCGGTCCCTAATGATATAAGTAGAAGTTTGCGATAATCCATAGGTCTGTAGGGGAAGTAATCCGGGTTCCCTTAGTGCACCTCCTTCGTTACTTCTCCAATCGCAATCAATGCCTGAAAGTTCAGAATTAGAAAGCTTAGCACCATCAATCCATAAATCATAATCAAATTTCTACATCATGGTTTGATGCGTACATAATGGATTATTAGCAGCAGCAACTCCATCAATAAGGTGGAACTCTCTCACGTTCCCTTTGGCTTCCTTGGTTTCAAAGTAATGGGCTGGGAGGTACGCGGGTGCTGCAGTAGTTCCAATGCAGATGTCCGAGAGCTGTGCATTCAGAATGCTCTTACGCTTCACCCGCAAAATTTCAGCTAGATACATAAGATTAATGGATAACTGACCAAAATGATAAGAGATAGGGCTTATCTACTTTGTTATCAGTTGGCCTAGCTTTTTCTCATTTTGTTCTGAACTTTGTAAGTATGAATTAGGATGGAAATTCTCAACACAAACAGTGTGCTTCTAAGTACTTTCAATTTTGTGCTGATAGAATTCTGCATATCAGAATGTACTTTTATAGAAGAATAATTCATCAATCATGCTTCTTGAGTTCTGGTCCAAGTAAACTATCAACTACGTCCTCTATGGCCTCCTCAAGAATTCGATGCTCGTATAAGCGTGTGGTCGTCAGCCGCCAATCTATCATTATGACCATACCATATCCACTTCCAAAATGTTCTTAATTAAGGTAAAGCGTAAGATGTCCCCAGAGACTTGTAGGTAGGAAACATTACATTGGAAGTTAGGTGGATTGCATGACCTTAGTTTGAATTGATGTTAATCTATCTTTTGTTGACCAAGGAAGATCAAGTTAGCATTCCAGCAAAATTATTTGAAGGAGGGTAATGAGATAGACAATTAAGAATATCCAGATATTCTTGTTTCACACTGGTTAGAATATTCAAATGTGGAACATCGATTTAGTGTCGGGCACACAAGAACAAATTAATGCGTGTGGGCATCATATTGTAACTGATTCAACATAAATATGCATTTCGATGCCGCCCATATGCTCATAAAAGGAAAAGAAATCCCAAATTAATTGACATTGGATTATAACAACACAAGAGATATGGTCAAAATTTTTCAATTTTTTCAGGAGAAAAGACGATAGAACATTATCAGCACGAATATTTTAGCTTGGTAGACCTATCAGAGAATCGCTGTAAAAAATCACATTGAGCAAGAAAAAAAAAATGTTGAAATGATAATAATCCAGTTAAGTGACTTATATATGACTTTCCTCAAACTCACTAAACAGTACATGACAAAGGAAGGAGGACTCAAAACAAAATGTAGCTGTTAATTTATCTTTAGAAACCCTATAGACATGTTGTTGATTATAGATAGCACAAAGCTACTGATGAACAATGAATGATTGATACATGAAGTCTCAATGGAGTTACACATGTCAGTAGAAAATGTTGTCCCTCGTATGTGCAGACCTTTTCTCTTGCTATTTTTCAAATAAATCAGTATTGACTTTTGCTTTTTCCTTCACATTTCAGTGTTAGCTGATGAACCTCTATTCTCAGATTTTAAATTTATATTATTATGTAGTTTGTCAGAGTAATGTTGTAGATGAAGAAAGACTTGGACCAAATTATCTTGCCGCACACCCAGAATACAACAAACTAGGTAAGAAACATTATCATGATATCGGCTACTATTTGATAGTCAAGCAGAACAAAAACATTTTTGTTCTCAAAAGGTTCTACATGTTGAAAGATCCACTTCTAAGTAGCATGCCCTCTGCATTCTGATCAAAATATAATGTACTTAATTCAAAAGATGTTTTTTTTTCCAGGTTATCACAGCATTTAACTTTTTTTATTATAATTTGGCGTCTTCATTGGCATCTTCAATATGTGGCCCCTCGGTATTATGGATTTACACTCTTCTGCCTTGTAGTACTTCTAGTAGTTTCCTCAGCATGGATTCCTTAATGTGGTGCATTGGTGACATTTAGACTCCGTGGAGAGTCTTTGAATCTTAAACTCTGTCTTGAGATATTTAAATGATTGCGAGCGCAAAGTTGAATGCATCTATGAACAAACAAAGCTTGTAAACTACGAAGAAACAAATATACTTCAGTTGCAACATTCTAGAGTAATAACCAAACTCAAAGAGTCAAAAAATCTGATTAGTATATGATCAAAGATATGACTATTTCTTAATGTTGTTTATTGAGTACTCTCCGTTTCATTGGTGAGGCCTGATAACATTGACCTATGGACGTCTATTCATTCAAGTGACAGGCAAAGCTAAAACATCTTCTATTTAACTCAATTCGGATCTTTGATAATTATTTTACAAACAAGATCATTCAACATGGGTATTTTCTTTCCTTATTAAAAAAAATTGGATCTGTATTCGTTTTAACTCTACACTATCAGTATGTTACCAGAGCATGTGTTTCTCCTTCATCTTCATTCTATAATGACCACATCATCTCAACAAGGACTCTTCCAACCTAATCTGTTGGTTAGAGAAGTTAATTTTCAATGAGGCAAAGATAGAAATCTCAGCATTACCTTCCCAAAAAAGGTGAATTTCTCCAAGTTCATGAAATAGAAATGTTAAGACTCATGTATCTAATCAAGTTCATGGAACATAAGATGCTAAAGCACATTTCTCTACTACTGAAATCATTAGTGTTGAGCTAGTTTCACGGCCTAATGTTATTTTGGAAGTGGGATGATCTTGTAGTTGATAATAGTGCAAGTGTGATAGCTGAAAGTGCACAATTAGGACACCAACCTGAAAATGGAAAAGAGGGTTCTGTTGATGCTGATGCAATAGCGTTCGGTTACAAGTGGAGAATACTAGAACACAGGCACTCGTCCACCAAAAGAGAAGGCTCCTAGCAATACAAGCTATAGGTCAAAAGGACTAGTTCAAGGTTTTTCCATGCCCTCCCAGTTGGGCCTAGATAAAAGGCCAGAACGAGCCCCCGAGACACACTTAAATTCTAGACCAATTGCTGATGGCTGGTGGAGAATGGTGGAAGTTTATTGTGTTTATATTGAAGGTTGGAAATTGGTAATGTTGTTGGGACATTAATGGGTTTAGTCGACAGTTCCCCACCTTCACAGGCAACAGCGGCACCACTACATCAATTCCCTCTTCCCTCAAATGAAGGTTGCTATATTATTTGGTGTGACATCTTGCTTCCCCCGTGCTCTATCAAGTTCCACACATTGCTCATCTTCATATGTCCTTGAAGGCACGTTTTCCTCACATTAATTAAGACAGTGAATATATTTATTTCATCATGCATTGGTTGTGCATTTGTAAAGGATAGCCATTTTGAGGGAAATTAAAAGAAAAAAACCTAAATTTAAATTATGTCGATGCTTGGTGAAGGGTAATTAGGATCCTCAAGATATGGTAGATGTTCCAATATTCCCCTTACTTTCTCCTCAAAAAACGATATGTTGGATGTTTCAAATTTTGAGGAAGTAGATGTCAAAAGAATGTTAAAGATGGGACTAGTTTAATTTCATTTGAGGAAGTTGATCTTGATAGGTGCTTGGATCAATTATCTTAGGTGATGCGGGTGTGTCTGAATGTCGCTCCTTCAATATTGTGATCAGTTCTTCATTTTAAATTCTTTTATGTTGATAATGCACATCATTGACTTCGTTTAATAACTATTTTTATTTAAAAGATTTTTTTGAAGTTCTATGTTTATTAAGTACTGTTAGTAGTCTTTTTGGGATTTTATTTCCTTCCAACAAAAAATTAATGCGAAATTAAGAGAACATGGTAAACATATTGACTTGGGCTTATCCATGCACCATCTTAAGAGATTCTCTTGAGCAGACCAGTATTTGGAGTTACGTATGAATTCACCTCCTTTTCTTGTTCTTATAGTTTTAAGAGCAAAAGTTAGATGGAGAGGTCTAAACAGCTTTTACTGGGAAAATAAAAGGTACAGCCTTGGAACTCCACCAAGGTAAGACTAGAAAAGAGGGAGAAAGAGGGTGCGGATGCGAGGAGAGGAAGGTTGAAAAAACAAAACAAACCAATAAGAGTAATTAGCATATGCTAGTGCCCCTCTCTCGCAACAATCGGGTAAATTAAGCTTAAAAGAGTTTGAATGCTTCCTACTAGCCTTCCTCAGCTAATGTTAAAACTCTAAATTAAGTATAAATAAAATCCAAGTTTTCCCTTAATTTGTCATTTTTCTAGCACATTGCTTTTGGTAGGAACTTGACAATTAAAGACGAAACTCTATAAATTTCTAGTTGCCGTGCTGTACAGTAATAAATGCTTCCATATATTCTTTGAAATCCAACAAGTAGCATATTATTAGTAGAAAGAAAATTATAAATTTTTATTCTAGCCAGATGCATCAGTACGTAGCAGCACAGATGAACTTTTAAACTTTCTTCACATTTTTTCTAACACATTTCTTTCGCTAGGAAGTTCACAATTCAAAGATTGAACATAGCATATTGTTAGTGATCTTATTACTTTCGTAGGGAGAAAAACTTTTAAGCACAGGTTCACCACTCTTCCATAAGTTTCTTTAGTTAGGTTTTTATTTCGTAAATTTAGTCAAACAAAGATTTCAACCTTCTTTGTTGCTTTGTACTTCAAGAAAGTAGATACATGTGGTGCACCATATCTTGCCTCGCATGAGATAGTGATAGCATCATTAAATATAACACTATACATTCCTTGCACTCCTTGATAACCAGGAAGTTTACAATTCAAAGACAAATATCTGTAAATGCCTAATTCTCATAGCATGTGAAAAATGCTTCTATATATTATTTGAAGACTTTAAGTAGCATATATTAATGGTCTCCTTATTACTTTCGTAGGGAGAACGACCATTATGCTTGTTCTTTTTCTGTTTCAGTTAGAATTTCATTTTCTAGACTTCGTCAAATGAAAATTTCTTACTTCCTTTGTGCTTTCAACTTCAAGAAAGGTGATACGTATGGTGTACGCATCACACCTTGTATGACAAATGTTGCCCAAGATAACAACCCAAGGGAGGGGGGGGGGGGGGGGTTGAATTAGGTTTTTCAAAACTTTTTGCAAACTTAATCAATGACTAAGTAAAACACAAGTATGCACAGCGAAATAAATACTAAAGATAAGTACAGAAAATAAGAACAAGCATAAACAAATCAAATACCAAGATTTTATAGTGGTTCGGTGCCAACCCTACACTTACGTCTCTTCCTTAAGGCTTCCTCCTTAGAAATTTCGTTATAACTTATAAACAAGAATACAACTCAGTTATTTTTCGAGCTCCCAACCAAACCCATTTGCTTTTTTCTGGCAATCAACCAAAACCAAGCTATTTTGTTAGCAAAACTAAACTAACATCGAGTTCCAACCCTTGGGAACTCTTTGTTGATTTCCAAGATCAGCAAAACTTAGTCGATCTTTTAGGACAATCAACCACAACCTTACAAGCCAGCTGATTTTCATGGTGTCAGCCATACCAAAAACTCCATACGAGATTTTCTAATTTGATGCACTAAATAAAGATAGAAAAATACATACACAATGGCCTTTATAAATGTTGGATTTTCTCGTTGTAGCTCATGCTTGATTTGCTCTAAATGATGGAATCTTCGTGAGTAGAATTCAGCTCTTGATCTTGTGATGAAATTCAATGATTGGCCGTTGAAGCTCTCTCTCTATAGATTTTTGGAAGCTCGCTCTAAAGTAGAAGGAGGCTTTGAATAGTCACTTCTCAAATTGATCCTCAAGTTGAAACCCAAGAAGTGGTGTTCACCTGTATTTTTTTTTTTTTACCTCATCCACTCAATCTCCTTAATCCATCATCTTCTCTAATCCAATTTGAAAGTATTTATAGTCTAAAAAGTTGTTGGAGAGCCATTTCTAGCTATTGGAGAGGAGAAATTAGCCATTGCGAGTGAATATGACCATTCTGGTTTTACAAACTAGCCATTATTGTTGTTAGGCGCAAATAGCCGACTCAAATTCTTCCAAGATTAACTCGTAATCTTTAGGAGTTGACTCGAATTCTTTAGAGGTTGACTCGTAAAAGAGCTGTCTTTGACTGCTTTCTATTTTTTGTCTATGACCATTCATGGGTCGACTCGTTTGCGCTAGGGTTAACTTGTGATTTTTAGGAGTCAACTTGAGATAGTTCGGGATCGACTTGTCCATTACAGAAACTCCCAAAACTATTCAAAAAAACTTCTCCGTGCTTCTCTAATCTTTCAACCTCATTGAGGTCCCTATGAAACAAATTTAACTTCTCCAAAAATATAAAATCATCAGTATTATACATAAATATTTTGTTCTCATCAACATCAATCTGTTGGGTCAACAATCTCTCCCTTTGATGATGAAACTTTGGGTATATGCAAAATAAAGCATATTATGCTTTTAGGATTTGTGCACAATTAATTCATTTATGTAAAATATGAAGTAAATAAATATATGCCTTAAGAACATACTTCATGAATGGTTCATAATATATTCTGATTAACCCAAGCTAATATATATTCAATTAAGCATATACTCAATCTACTCTCTCCCCCTTTTTGACCGCATGAAAAAATTGCATTCTAAAATTTATCAAGTATTAAGTAAATTATAGCAACTTAAAACTTATTTCAATCATTATTCAAGGGAATTGAAGAGCTCACAGATGAAAAAACAGACTCAGAGCTTTTGATCATTCAACTTTGATGTATCAAACCACTTGGGTTTCAAGAGTTTCAAAAAATTCAAATTTACCAATAGTTAACTTTCTCTCTCCCTCTTTTGTCATTAAATTAGAGCCATTTAAGATCAATTTTAATGGTGCTAAAAATATCAAATATTAGAGTTGCAATTTGGTTCATGATTGAAGCACATGATATATCAACCAAATAGCAAGCTTCAAGGAGTATGGGAATAAATTTTAGATTTAAATTTCTGATGAGGCTTATTGAAGAGAAATTAGATCATTTTTTATTTCTTTATATGTTTAGCATTCTTTCTCTCTTTTTTTGTAGAAGTCTTTCATTTATGCTATTAAGTTTTATATGATCTCTCCCCCCTTAAGTTTTCTTTCTCTCCCTCAATTAATCATTATTTTTAACATTTTAGGGTTTGTAAAAAGTTTTTAATGAATCTTTTAGATTAATAATTTGAGATATATACTTTCTAAGCATTGCTGCTTATCTTAAGTCATTAAGATTTTGAGTATCAGAATATAGAGAACAAATATTTCAAAGTATCAGATCATATTAATTTTAAAGATATGAGAACTTTATAGAACCAAAATCAAATAAGGACCTAATATTGATGAGTTTCGGCAAGTATCAGTGCATTATAACATGTATCAAAGCATTAAGTACAAGTATCATAGAATTAAAGCATGTAAGGCAACAAAAAGAGATTCATCAAAATCAATCCACTATTTCAGTTCTACCTTATTTACAGATTTGGAATTATTTTGGTTCCAATTCAAGTTAAATTATGTTTGTTTCAGATAAGCAAGGTTATAATCTAATTTTCAGCTTTTATAATGATTTCATGTTTAAATCAAAATATCCTAATATTGATTTATGTTTGGTCAGGAAATCAAAATTTAGATTTGGGTATCCAAATTTTTTTAGATCCTTGTTGACTAGTAATTATTGATCCTTTTAGGAACCAAGATTTTCTTATTTAGTAGTATTGTTTTTTAGTGGACGAGAATGTGTCATGTGTCCCTTTCTTCCACAGTAATTATATTTTATAAATAAGTGATTAGAGTTAGTTACTTTGATGTCTAATTTCTACTCTCTATGTATGAAGTTTGAAAGCTTGGTATTTAAGTCTTCTACTTTTAATTTCAGATCATTATTCTCAATAGTTAATTGATTTTTTTCATTTGAAATTTGTTTTATTTTTAGATAGTTTGGAGTTTGTTTTCGTAAGTTCTCTATTTTTCCAATTGTTTTAACACAAAAAGGAGACCTTCAAAAGTATTTTACAATTCATCGAATGTAAAATCAGAATGGGGTTCAGGTTTTATCTTATCTTCTTATGCCGTAAAGCACAAGTTGTTTACCTTTATTTCTTCTTCTTTGAAGCTGAATTCTTCACTGTCGCTCTAAGTTTTCTTTTTTTTTGTTTTTTGCTTGGCTCCCCCTTAGCGGAAGCTTTCTTTCCTTTCATCTCTTTTTTCTTTCTTTGTTTATTTTCCCCTTAGCTGAAGGTTCACTTCTTTCTTCTAGATTCTTCTTCTTCTTCTTAATCTTCAAGAAGTCCTTGAATTTTCTGGTGATTAAGGATAAATCCTCATTTTTAGCACTAGATTCCACAAGTGTTGTGCTAGCTTCCTGATTGAGGGACTTGAAAGCTAAGATTTTGTTTTCTTGATTGCTATCCTCTTCTTGGTTCATCATGCTCAGCTCATGGGTCATGAGGGAACCCAAGAACTTCTCCAAGGATAGCTCATTTAGATTCTTTGCCTTTTGAATAGCTATCATTTTCATTTCTCAAGATGTAGGCCAAGATCGAAGAATCTGCTTTACAAGATCAACATTAGTATATGATTTTTCTAAAGTTTTCAAATCATTAATAATATTTGAAAATCTTTAAAATATTTCAGAAATAGATTCAACATTAAACATTTCATAATTTTGTGTTAGCATATTAATTTTTTATTCTTTTACACTATTAATTCCTTCATAGATTATTTCCAATTTATCTCAGATTTTCATAGCAGAAGAGCATGTAGAAATTTTATTAAATTTATTTTTATTAAGAGCACGATAAAGTATCTTCATTGCTTTAGCATTTAGTTGAGCTAATTTCTTTTCGTTATTATCCCATTTACTTTCATGTTTGAAAATCTAAATTCTGTTTATAGTTTTAGTGGGTGTGTGTGGACCATGTACTATGATATTCTATAAATCATAGTTTTGTGCTTGAATAAAATTTTTGATTCTACCCTTCCAATAAACATAATCAAATCTGCTAAAAAGAGAAAACCTAATAAAGGAGTGTCCTTCAACAAAAGACATTTTAAGAATTGCCATATGGATCTTGAGCTCTTAGACAGTTATGTCTTTAAAAGATATAAGAGAACCTGCTTCGATACCAATTGTTTCTCAAAATGACAGCCCAAGAGGGAGGAGGGGGTGAATTGGGTTTTACAAAACCTTTTACAAACTTAAACAATGATTAAGTAAAACACAAGTATACACAGCAAAATAAATGCTGAAGATAAGTACAAAAAATAAGAACAAGCACAAACAACTCAAACACCAAGATTTTGTGACTAACTTGCTTGAAACCCCTCGAGGTAATGATGTTGTGTCCGGCCCTGAACTCGGAGTGCGACAAACGCGGCATGCCTATACGGAGGACTGTACAGGCAAGCAAGGCTACATATCATATCAAAGCAATAACAAATTCATTTAATTAATAATTTATTGCATTCATTCAGACAATAATTTTAATGTAGCATGCGCTAACATAAATCAAATAATATAACTAGTCTAACTAAAATACCAATAACTGAAAGAATCTTCAAAAAAATTAGGATACTTCCTAAGTCTCGAGCAATCATGAGTCTATGTATCTAGATTTGGGAAATAGAGAAATATAGTAATGAACTATATTAGCCCAGTAAGCAATATAATACCCGAGAGTGGGGCCAAAGCATACCAAATATTTAATTAAAATACAAAGTAATGACAAAAAAATAATCAATAAATATATTTTTTAAAAAATAATTATTGTTTTCATAAAACTGATACTAGAATTTCAACATCAATAGGTTATGGTCACGTAACCTTATGGCATGGGTCGCACAAAGTGCCAAAAACTACTACTATTAACCACCGATGGTACATAACGGTGTTCAAATACTACTATTCTAATCACCGATGGTGCGGTATCGAAACCAGTTTTTTACAGATTATAAGTCAACAAGGCCAACAAATAATTCTTATTGGCGAAGCCAAATCATAGCCATGCTGAGAATACATACATACAAAACAGTTTTATCATAACTTTTCCAATCACAATTTGCAGATTTCATAGTATACAATATAATTTTTAAAACTGATTATTAACATGCCTGACCCGTTTAACTAAGTACAAAGCATATATCAAAATTTAATCAACTAATAATTATTTTACCAAATAATTTGAAAAACACATTTTGAAGCATTAGGTTACTTACCTATTTTTGCTTTAAATCCCACTTTAGACAAATGTGTCAGATACAACTGTTTAATATCATTAAAATTTTATTAATTTTAATATTATTCAAGAAGTCAAATTAAATTAAACACTATTGTCTTATGCCTTGGATCAGGTTGGTCGGGTGACAGTGCTCGACTACGTAGGTCAGTCCGAGCTAGAAGGATATAATGGGTCAGGTAAAGATCAAAAGTGTTCAAATCTAACTGGGGCTAAAGTAATGGCACATGTTTACTACCGAAGTACCAGGGCGGTTCATGGTCTCCAAATAGGGTCAACTTGGATCTGAGCAACAAGAAGAATAAGACCTATGCTAGGTTCCCCAAGCATGTCTAGATCTCAGCTCGGGTCTGGATTTGGTTTGATCCTGGTCTTCAGCTAAGTTCGAGTGGTTCGGATCGACCATCGGAGAAAGATCTAGATCTAGTCAGAATGTGGGCTTGCTTAGAGAGGGAAAGAGATACACGATCTAAGGCTAGTTGAGCATTTGGGCCTGATACACTTAGTTTCGGGCCTAATCCACTTGGTTAGGTCCATTCAGAGGCTTAGTCTATTCAGTTTGGTTTGACCAAAATAAGACAAGCGAGATTTGGCCTGGGTTGATCCGGATCAATCAATGTATATAGTCCATGAGTGAAGTAGAAAGAGAGAAAGGGTGTTTGTCTTCTCTCTCTTTATTTTTATTTTTGGTTCAAAATTAACGGACTCGGCCCACATGGATATATAGGGCTCACAATGGATGAATAGGGCCTAGCAAGGCTCAAAAGGAATACAGCCCACAATGGATGAACATGGCCCAAAACAAATACGACTATGATGGATGAAAAGGGCCCAATAAGGCCCAAAAGGAATACTACCCACAATGGGTGAACAGGGCTCAAAATGAATACGACCCATAATGAATGAATAGGGCCTAACAAGGCTAAAAAGGAATATAGCCCACAATGGGTCAATAGAGCCTCATAGAGCCCAAGAGGAATACGGTCCACAACGGATGAATAGGGTCCAACATGACTCAAAAGGAGTACGGATCATAATGGGTGAATACGGCCCAACCGGGCACAAAATGGTCATGGACCAACAGGACCCAAAAGAGTTGTTTTCATCCCGATGCACTCACAAACAAGGAGTAAGGAGAAGAGAATGAAGAGAGGAAAACGGAAGAGGGAAGGAGAGGATCTGGCGGCGGCCGGCCTAGGCGGCGGCCGGCCAACCATCGGTGGCAGTAGTAGTCGCTAGCTGCTGCGGTGGCCGACAAGAAGAGAGACACCGAGGACATTCTCGATAGGCGCAAAATAGGAAAATAGCTCAACAGAAGGAATAGAGAAGGGAGGGGAAACTCACCGGTGTGCGGCAGAGATGGGGGATTTCGGCCGTGACAGCTCGATTCGACGGTCAAGCGGCGGCTTTTGATGGCAAAGTGGATCTCAGAACAAGCGAAAATAGGAGAGAAAGATCTCGGGTGGTGGTCCTTGGCTGCGGCGGCAGACCGACCACCTAAGAAGGAGAAGAAGGAGGGAGGTGAGGGAGGAGAATGCTCGGCGGTGGGTCAACCGCAGGGGGACGGGATTTTATAAGAGGGTTTCTAAATGGGATCGGCTCGTTCAGTGATGCGATTGTCATGGCAGTTGAGTAGGATCGACAGCCGTTCAAGCGGCCATAAAGCTGCCACAGGGCTGCTGTAGATCCCGTCCCTGTTATGCTCGAGGAAGGCATAACAGAGGATCGCGATTGCGATCTTCTTTTCTGCCTTTTCTATCCAAATTGGATTGAAGTTGGTTGGGCCTGCCGACTTTAGTCCAATATGGCCCATTTCGGGCTGGTCTTACATTCTCTCCTCCTTAAGAAAATTTCGTCCTCGAAATTTGAAAAATCTAGGCATTCCAAATTTAGAAGATGTTCAGCTCATTGAGTACTATAAATCCAAGATCTCATTCTCCTCGATCAAAATTAGTGCGATAGGTAAATTTGGATCAATTATCAAAAATTTTATATAAACTAGCAAGATTAGCACTAGATAAGTGACTAACTAAAATTTAAGATTGAAATCATGATCTTGATGTAGGTTCACTCCAGCTCAGATTGGGATTGATTCATAACACGATCGATTAAAATTAATTGTATCTAGGATAGAAGTTGAAATAAAATGGATTCAATACAATTATTATGGTATGATCCAACAAAAGATAATGACGAACCTTAGAGTCAAATCATTATATGGTTAGGAATGTGATTCACAAAGTGAACATGTAATGATGGGCTTTAGACAACAATGTTCTATTTCCAAAAATGATTGACATCAAATCACAAGAGCAAGTCTGAGAAGGTAAGGTATTGATACCATGATTCAATATGTCACTAATCTACAAGAAATTGGCTTTGACACCGCACCACCGATGATTAGAATAGTGGTATTTTGACACCGTTGCCACCGGTGGTTAATAATAGTAGTTTTTGATACTTTGTGCGACTCATGCCACTGAGTTACATAGACATAGCCTATTGATTTTAGGATTACAGTACCAGTTTTTATGAAAGTGGTAATAAATTTTAAAAGAAAATATGTATTATTGATGATTTAATTCCCAGTCAATATTTTATACTTTAATTAAATATTTGTTATGCTTTGATCTCACTCTAGGGTATTATGTTGCTTACTGGGCTGGTTTGCCTCATTATCATGTTTTCTCTATTTTCAGATCTAGATGCATGATTGCAAGAGACTGGGGAGTGCGTTAGATTTTTTAAAGATACCTTCAGTTGATAGCATTTTAGTCAGATTAGTTATAGTATTTAATTTGATTTATGTTATTAGTTAGCACATATTGACATATGTTACATTGGAACTTTGTAAGATTGATTTGAATAAATTATTAGTTAAATAGAATTTTAGGATTTATTGTTGCTTTGATATGATCTATAGCCTTGCATGCTTGTATGTCCCACCATACAGGTGTGTGGCATCTATTGCGTTCCATGTTTGGGGCATGACATATTTGGTCATATAATAGCTTAGGTTTAAGATTACTAGAGATCGTGATTGAAATAGTTATATTGGAGATTAACTTTTAAGATTCTTAGGGTCTGTCGAAAAGTTTGAAGAGAGGAAAAGGGAAGAGGGAAGGAGAGGATCCGGCGGCGGCCGCCGGCCAACCATCGGTGGCAGTAGTAGTCGCTAGCTGCTGCGGCGGCCGACAAGAAGAGAGACACCGAGGACATTCTTGGTTGGCGCAAAATAGGGAAATAGCTCAACAGGAGGAATAGAGAAGGGAGGGGAAACTCACTAGTGTGCGGCAGAGATGGGGGATTTCGGCCATGACAGCTCGATTCGGCTGTCAAGCGGCAGCTTTCAATGGCGAAGTGGATCTCAGAACAAGCGAAAATAGGAGAGAAAGATCTCGGGTGGTGGTCCTTGGCTGCGGCGACACACCGACCACCAAAGAAGGAGGAGAAGGAGGGAGGTGAGGGAGGAGAATGCTCGGCGGTGGGTCAACCGCAGGGGGACGGGATTTTATAAGAGGGTTTCTAAATGGGATCGGCTCGTTCAGTGATGCGATTTTCATGGCAGTTGAGCAGGATCGACAGCCGTTCAAGCGGCCATAAAGCTGCCACAGGGCTGCCGTAGATCCCGTCCCTATTTCGCTCGAGGAAGGCATAGTAGAGGATCACGATTGCGATCTTCTTTTTTGCCTTTTCTATCCAAATTGGATTGAAGTTGGTTAGGTCTGCCGACTTTAGTCCAATATGGCCCAATTCGGGCTAGTCTTACATTCTCTCCTCCTTAAGAAAATTTCGTCCTCGAAATTTGAAAAATCTAAGCATTCCAAATTTAGAAGATGTTCAGCTCATTGAGTACTATAAATCCAAGATCTCATTCTCCTCGATCAAAATTAGTGTGATAGGTAAATTTGGATCAATTATCAAAAATTTTATATAAACTAACAAGATTAGCACTAGATAAGTGACTAACTAAAATTTAAGATTGAAATCATGATGTTGATGTAGGTTCACTCCAGCTCAGATTGGGATTGATTCATAACACGATCGATTAAAATTAATTGTATCTAGGATAGAAGTTGAAATAAAATAGATTCAATACAATTATTATGGTATGATCCAACAAAAGATAATGACAAACCTTAGAGTCAAATCATTATATGGTTAGGAATGTGATTCACAAAGTGAACATGTAATGATGGGCTTTAGACAACAATGTTCTATTTCCAAAAATGATTGACATCAAATCACAAGAGCAAGTCTGAGAAGGTAAGGTATTGATACCATGATTCAATATGTCACTAATTGTGGAGTGATTGATTAAAACCCTATTTGATTTTGATGAGATCAAAGCAATTGAGTATATTTCTTGTTTACTAATGAATTCAATTAAGTGTTTCAGTGAAAATCTTGTCTAAGTGTCTCAAGACTTGGTTCATAATTTTTGGATAAGTTAAGAAGTCAGCTTGAACCAAAGTCTGAGACTCGAGTCGACTCCAGAGTATCACGAGTCGACTCCAAGCGTATCAAGTTCACTGGCATGGGCTCGAGTCGACTCCAGATCTGTACGAGTCGACTCCGACTGAGAACAGACAGAAGAACAGAAAGCTTCAACTCAGAACCTGTCAACGAGTCGACTCTCAAAGTGCGCGAGTCGACTCCGATGTTCACCGAGTCGACTCCAGGATAGTAAGAGTCGACTCCAAGAGGAACACAAAGAAAAAGTCAGAGAGCAGTTTTCGGGTCTGAGATTCGAGTCGACTCCAGTGAAACGCGAGTCGACTCCGATGGATGGCAAGTCGACTCCAAAGAAGGTGAGAGTCGACTCTCAGAGGAACACAAGAAAAAGTCAGAGAGCAATTTTCGGACTCTGAGATTCGAGTCGACTCCCGCAATATGCGAGTCGACTCCAAGACTCCGCGACCATCAACAGACAGAAGACCAAGTTACTGCCTCTGAGATTCGAGTCGACTCCCAGACAGCACGAGTCGACTCCAAGACAGCTTCACATCAAAAAGGCAGAAGACCAAGTTTCGGAAACTGAGAGCCGAGTCGACTCCAAGACTGGACGAGCCAAAAGACAGAGAATCGGGAGTTCGGGCTCTGAGATTTGAGTCGACTCCCAGGATAGTCGAGTCGACTCGAGTGGATCAAATTCAAAATTGGATCCACGGACTTCAGTGGATGAGCCGACTCCGAAATTGCCAAGTCAGCTCCAGAAGTTGGCGAGTCGACTCCAGGTCAAGACGAGTCGACTCCCAGTCGTGAAGGCAACTTTAATTCAAATTTGGAACAGTTGCCGAGTCGACTCCGGAAAAGCTTGAGTCGACTCCCGCTACAGCCGAGTCGACTCCTGATCGCGCGAGTCGACTCTAACCCACCAACGGACACATTGTCAGGCTGCGCAGAGTGTGCAGAACGGGCAGAAAAAACTCTCTAACGGCTAGTTTCCGTGGAGGTTGGTTTAAATAGCCACAGAAGACTGTAGCAAGGCAGAGAAGAACCATTCCACTCCAACTAATCAAGCATTCAAGCTCTGCAACGTATTCTTCAACGAAAAAGAGGAAGATCTGTATTTACTGCATCCACCTACATCTTTCCAGCAATTAAAAGCCTTCTCCTCCTGCATTCAAGTCGACTACTCACTCAAGAGGAGACCAGAAGTTTAAGAAGCCCTTCCTCTTCTCCAACTTAAAAGCGTTTGAGGGCTCTTAACTTTGTTATTGTTCATATTGCCATTTATCTGCTTTTGAGAAGCTGTATTTTTCTGTTTGTCTCTTTTATCTACACCTTTGTCTTTGCTTGGTTCAATCGGGGCATTGAATCAAGAGTATTGAGGTTGGTTGGTGAGCCGAGTGTAAAACCAACGTGTAAGGGTTCGATTGTGATCCCGGGAAAACAATCGGGGTTGGTTCTAGTCGGTGAGCCTGGGAAAACCGACCGAGTTCGTTGTGAGCTCGTAAAACAACAAGTTTGGTTGTGAGCTTGGAAAACAACCGGCTGTAATCCAAGGGGTTATAGTGAATTCTCAAGAGAGACTTGGGGAGTGGACGTAGGAGCAAGGGTTAGCTCCGAACCACTATAAAAGCTTTGTGTTTGTGATTGCTTGTCTCTTACCATTACTCTCATTTCATACACATCACAGCAACTAATTAATCATCTTGTAAAAAGCATTAATTAGTCACCCACAAACACTTTAATAGTTAAAATTATTTTAAAACCCAATTCACCCCCCCTCTTGGGTTGTCTATCTGGGCAACAAGTGGTATCAGAGCCTAAACTCTTCCACCCAAGAGTTAAAAGATCAAAATGACAACCCCATTTGGATCTTCCCACATTGAGGGTCAGTCCACCCAAAGACCCCCTTTCTTTAATGGATCCGACTACTCATACTGGAAGGCTAGGATGAGAATATTCATCCAAGCCCAAGACTATGAGATGTGGACCATTGTAGTAAATGGCCCATACATCCCATCCACATATGTAGAGGGTATCACGGTACCCAAATTAGAAAAGGATTGGGATGAACATGACATGAGAAAAGCACAACTAAATTCTAAAGCTATGAATGTGTTTTACTGTGCCTTAGACAGAAATGAATTCAATAGGGTCTCTACTTGCAACTCTGCAAAAGAGATCTGGGATAGACTTGAAGTGACCCATGAGGGCACAAATCAAGTTAAAGAATCCAAAATTAATATATTGGTTCATAAGTATGAACTATTTAAAATGGATTCTAATGAGACAATCACTAGCATGTTCACTAGGTTTACTGACATTGTCAATGGCCTAAAAAGCCTTGGCAAGAACTATACTAACAGTGAGCTTGTCAGGAAAATCCTTCGGTGTCTACCAAGGTCGTGGGAAGCTAAAGTGACGGCAATCCAAGAAGCCAAGGACTTGAACAAATTACCACTCGAGGAGCTTCTTGGATCCTTAATGACGCACGAGCTAACCATGAAGCAACACAACGAGGAAGAGTCCTTCCACAAGAAAAAGGTAATAGCTCTGAAATCTACTTCATCTAACAAGGAATTATCTTGCAGTAGCAGCAGTGAAGGAGAAGAACATGAGGAAGATGATGGTGAGGCACTTCTTGTGCGCAAGTTCAAAAAATTCATCAACCACAAGAAGGCTTATCATCAAAGGAGAGGCCCCTCAAATTCCTACCGCAAGGACAAAGGTAAGGAAAGGGAAAATGAGGGGATTGGGTGCTATGAGTGCAAAAAGCCGGGACACATCAGAGCTGAGTGTCCCTTACTAAAGAAGGGCAGCAAGTACAAGAAGAAGAAAGCCCTTGTCACCACCCTATCGGACTCCGACACATCATCTTCATCATCGGATGAAGAACAAGAAGAGAAGGCCAATTTCTGCTTCATGGCCAATGAAAATGAGGTAACTTCCGAAACACAGCTTGATTTTACATTTGATGAACTTTATGATGCTTTTAATGAATTAATGATAGAATATAAGGCAATAAATCTTAAGAATAAAGAACTAAAAATAACTAATCAATCATACCTACATAAATACGATAAATTAGTTAAGGATAAGGATTTAATCACCAAAGAAAATATAAAACTTAAGACAAGCAACCAACTTTTAACTCAAAAGACTAATACCTTAACTAAAGATAATGAAAAACTAACTAAGGAATTTTCAGAATTTAAAAATCATAAACAAATCTTAAACAAGGATCTAACAAACAAACTAAATGATCTAAAAACAAAAAATCAAACACTAACTAAAGAACTTAACAAATACAAACCCTTAGTTGAAAAATTTACATATAGTTCTGAAAAGTTAAATATGATACTCAATAGTCAACGAGCAGTATTTAATAAAGCGGGTTTAGGATATAAACCAAGAAATAAACAAAAACTTCTTAGTAACTTCTTTGTTAAAGCTGGAGAAACTAAAACTAAGAAAATAACCTGCTTTTGTTGTGGAACTATAGGTCATAAAGCAAATGTGTGTAATTTTAGAAAAGGTAAATCAAGAAGGAAAATTAAAAGGGTATGGGTTCCAAAAGGAACCAACTTGACTAACCATGAAGGACCCAAGAAAACTTGGGTACCTAAGTTGACATGATTTGCTTGTGTAGGAGTGTCTTGCAGCCAAGGTCAACAAAAACTGCTGGTATTTGAATAGTGGCTGCTCAAGGCACATGACGGGTGATAAAGATCAATTTTTCACCCTTGAAGCTAAGAAGGGAGGTGCTGTGACTTTTGGAGACAACAACCAAGGTCACATCATTGGTATTGGTAAAGTTCAAATCACCCCTTCAACTTTTATAGATAATGTTAGATATGTTGATGGTCTTAAGCATAACTTATTAAGCATTAGTCAATTATGTGATAAAGGATATGATGTTATGTTTAAACCATCACTATGCATTATAACAAACCCTAATGACAGTAGTTTAGTTTTTAAAGGGATTAGACGTGGAAATGTATATGTTGTTGACCTAGAAGATCTTGCAAAACATAACCAATGTTTAGTTGTTAATGAAACTAAAGATAATGATGCTAGTTGGTTATGGCACCGTAAGTTAGGTCATGCAAGCATGGACACAATAACTAAACTAGTTAAAAGAGATTCCGTGATAGGTTTGCCAAAATTAAAATTTGAAAAGAACAAAATATGTGAAGCATGTCAATTTGGCAAACAATCTAGGAACTCATTTAAATCCATAAAATGTGTCTCTACCTCTAGACCTCTAGAATTATTACACATGGACCTATTCGGACCAACTAGAACAACAAGCCTAGGTGGAAATAAATATGGTCTAGTTATTGTAGATGATTATTCTAGGTACACTTGGGTTATGTTCTTAGCACATAAAAATCAAGCTTTTTCAGTATTTAAAAAGTTTCATAAGGAAGTAACCAATGCTAGAGATACTTCAGTAATAGCCATTAGAAGTGACCATGGTACCGAATTTGAAAATCAGTTATTTAATGAGTTTTGTAGTAAAAAGGGAATAACTCATAATTTTTCTGCACCTAGGACACCACAACAAAATGGAGTTGTGGAAAGGAAAAATAGGACTCTAGAGGAAATGGCTAGAACTATGTTATGTGAAAGTAACCTCTCTAAGTACTTTTGGGGAGAAGCCATTAATACTTCTTGCCATATATTAAATAGAGTTTTATTAAGACCCATCATAAAGAAAACACCTTATGAACTTTGGAAAAACAGAAAACCAAAAGTTAATTACTTTCATGTTTTTGGATGTAGGTGTTTTGTTCATAATAATGGGAAAGATAATCTAGGTAAATTTGACTCTAAATCGGATGAAGGAATATTCTTAGGTTACTCTACAACTAGTAAAGCCTATAGAGTCTTTAATAAAAGAACCTTAGTTATAGAAGAATCTATACATGTTGTATTTGATGACTCTAGTGACATCTCCTCTAGTAAGAAAGTTAATTTTGATGACGATGTTGAAATTCTTGAAGAAAAGATAGATAAGATGGCATTACAAGATGATAATCAAAAGTTGAGTGAAGGAGCATCATCAAGCCAAGAGGCTATTGTGGATCATGGGCTAACTAAGGCTTGGAGGTATGCTCACGGGCATCCTAAGGAACTAATTCTAGATGATCCATCTCAACCGGTTAGGACTAGAGCATCCCTTAGAAATTTAAATAACCATCTAGCTTTTGTCTCACACTTTGAGCCCAAACACATAGAAGAGGCCGAAAATGATGTAAATTGGATAAATGCAATGCAAGAAGAATTAAACCAATTTACTAGAAACAAGGTATGGAATCTAATAGAGAGACCTTCTGAATATCCTATTATAGGCACGAAATGGATTTATAAAAATAAACTTGATGAAAACGGAATTGTTATAAGGAATAAGGCTAGACTAGTAGCAAAGGGTTATAATCAAGAAGAAGGTATAGATTTTGATGAAACCTTTGCTCCTGTAGCTAGACTTGAGGCTATTAGACTATTATTAGCATATGCATGCTCTAAGGACTTCAAACTTTTTCAAATGGATGTAAAAAGTGCATTTTTAAATGGGTATATTAATGAGGAGGTATATGTAGAACAACCTCCTGGTTTTGAAAATCATCAATACCCTAATCATGTATATAAACTGAACAAAGCACTTTATGGTTTAAAACAAGCACCTAGAGCATGGTATGAGAGACTTAGCAAATTTCTATTAGAACATGAATTCTCTAGGGAAAATGTAGATACAACCCTATTTCTGAAAAAGCAAAACAAAGACATGTTATTAGTACAGATTTATGTTGATGATATCATTTTCGGTGCTACTAACAATCGCCTCTGCGAAGAATTTGCTGATTTGATGCAGAGTGAGTTTGAGATGAGCATGATGGGAGAGCTGAACTACTTCCTCGGGCTTCAAATCAAACAGTCTGAAGGAGGCATCTTCATCAATCAAGCCAAGTATATCAAGGAGATGCTCAAGAAGTTTGATATGGAGGGAAACAAGTCAATCAGCACCCCCATGAGCTCATCATGCAAATTAGATCAAGATGAATCAGGTAAATCTGTAGATCAAAAACTTTATAGAGGTATGATAGGATCCTTATTGTATCTTACTGCAAGTAGACCTGATATTATGTTTAGTGTTTGCATGTGTGCTAGATATCAGGCTAATCCTAAAGAATCACATCTAGCTGCAGTTAAGAGAATTTTTAAATACTTAATAGGAACTAAGAACATAGGGCTATGGTACTCTAAAGAATCTAGCCTAAACTTAATAGGATACACAGATTCAGACTTCGCTGGATGTAAGCTTGATAGAAAAAGTACCAGTGGGTCGTGTCAATTTCTAGGAGAAAATCTTATCTCATGGTTTAGCAAGAAACAAAACTCGATTGCATTATCTACTGCTGAAGCTGAATATGTTGCAGCCGGGAGTTGTTGTGCTCAAATCTTGTGGATTAAACAACAATTAGAAGATTATGGCATTAAACAAGATAAAATTCCCATTAACTGTGATAATACAAGTGCCATTAATCTAACTAAAAATCCAATTCAACATTCAAGAACTAAACACATTGAGATAAGACATCACTTCATAAGAGATCATGTATTGAATGGTGATGTGACACTCCAATTTGTTTGTACTGATAATCAATTAGCAGACATTTTTACAAAACCCCTAAGTGAAGAGAGGTTTAGTGTGCTTAGGAGGGGATTAGGAGTGATTGATCCATCCTAGTGGTGGTTTCCACTAGATTCATTGATTTTGATGACTAGATTGTGGTTAAAATAGAGTTTCTTTTCAATAATCATCAAATCAGATCATACTTTAGTGTTTTTCCCTCATTTGGCACGATTATAGCATGATTTTTAGGTGCGTGCCAAGGTTAGAGACGACTCAAGTAAGTTTCAGAGTCGGCTCCTAAGGGGGAGTCGACTCGCGCATTTGCGGGAGTCGACTCGCAAAGATGGCAGCAGAGGGGGAGTCGACTCGCATATAGTCAGGAGTCGACTCGAAGTCTTCAGGCGCATAAGGAGAGTCGACTCGCGCATATTCTGGAGTCGACTCGAGGTCGAGTCGACTCGCGACTCAGTGGAGTCGACTCGCAGTCGGGATCCGACTTTTTAACCCTAGATTTGTCGTTTCGAAAACACTTTTCTCTCAAGCCGCCACTGTTCAAAAGCCCTAGAGCCGACTCCTAGGTCGTCCCCGATCGTCTCCAACCCCTTTTTCGTCGATCTTTCACCGGTTCTTAGGTTTTTCATCCCTTCCTAGGTCGCCCCCGGTCGGTCCCAAGCCTCCTCCGTCGACCTTTCTCCGTCCTTTAGGTTTTTCATTCCGTCTAGGTCATAATGCCGCGTAAGACCGTTGTCCGGAAGAGGTCCCGACCCGAGGCCGGTCCCGAGCGGCGCTCCAAGGCGCGGCACGATCCCACGAGGCAACCACCTCCGGCTCGTTCCCCGCCTAGGGCGGTTCCCGCGAGGCCATTGGCCGGGAAGGCCGTTACCACCGGGAGATATGTCGATTTCGACTATCTCTCCCGGGAAGGGTTCACCATAGGTGATAGGCTTAGGGAACAGGGATTAGAGTACTTCCTCACTTTAGATCTCCCCACTTACCCTAGCCTTGTTAGAGAGTTCTATGGTACCGTCCATCGGGGAGATGGGGGTATCGAGGGCACAGTAGCCGGTGTCCCTCTGTTTGTTACGGAGGATCTTATTGCCCACATCCTCCACCTTCCATTAGTAGGGGTGGCTCCCACACACCCTGAGGACAGGGTTGAGGCCCTTACGGCCGTTCTAGGGCATCCACCCCAGTCACCTCTAGACGAGGTTTCTGCTAGCTCACTTCCGATTGAGGTGAGAATCCTTTTGAGTATACTGTCTAGGTCTATCTTCCCTAAGACAGGGAGATTTGATTTTGTAAATGAGAGAGACCTAGCTCTTATGTTTTATATTCTTCAGGACACCCCGATCAACTTCCCCAAACTCATCTATAGGTATATGTGTGAGCCCCTAGATAGACCTAGGCTCACCCTCCCATACGGCATGATATTCACCCTTCTGTTTTGGGAGTACGAGATTCCCATTCCTGAGGGGGAACCCTTTCGCGCATTGCGATGGACAGATCGCATGCGAGCGGGGACCCTACACAGGATGGGGTTTCGGAAGAGAGAGGGGATCTGGGTTAGGAAGTCATCCATCACCACACAGACCACCAGACCTTCCCCCATTCCTGAGCCCGATTCTGACTTTTCCGACGTACCAGACTTTCCATCCACTTCTGCTCCTACCACCTCCGCCGGACCCTCCTCCTCAGCCACTCAGCCTATGGATGTCCGGATCTCGTCTGAGCAGCTTCGGGAGCTGCGGCAGGAGATAGTCCGAGATCTGCTCCAGGAGCTCCGGGGTGCGGTGCCTACTCCCTCTCCTGCGCCCACATCTTCCGCATTGGTCCCTTCCCTGACAGCCGTGACAGACATGACGGCTGAGGTGAGGCAAGAGATATACAACATGAGGACCTTGATACAGGCCCAGTTCCACAGCATGAGTGAGGTCACGAGCACCACTCGACAGATGCGGGATGACATCGGCCGTGACATGTCCACCACCACCGCAGGGGCCGAGCGCTTGTCGAATGTGCTCATCGACAAGCTGGACGGACTGCAGAAGTCAGTACTCGAGCTGGATACGACACAGAGCAGGGCCATCCAGGCCATCATTCGCCAGCTAGAGAACGTGACCAATGCGGTCCAATCACTCGTGGAGCGCATGCCTCGAGGAGATACATCCTCGAGAGGAGGAGCCACATCCTCGAGAGGAGGAGTCACATCCTCGAGAGGAGGACCTACATCCTCGAGGAGACCGTAGCTACTTTTTGTATTTTGCTTTGACATGTATTGTTTTACGTTACTTATTGTATTCTGAAATGTACTTACATACAAATTAATACAATGAGTAGCCGCATTTTTCTTCAATAATGTGCCTTTTGATCTATGTTTGATTGTGTGTTCTGTTTACCTCCTTTTTGATATGATGACAAAAAGGGGGAGAAATATGTAAAAGAAAGAAAAATATGTATAAAATATGTAAAAGGAATCAATGGAAATCAATAAAAAGATAAACTCTTAAAACACACAAATTTGTTCTAAGTGGATTCGGTACCCCGAGGCTCATTATCTCTCTTTTGGGGCTCCTAATGGAGTAATCTCCAGAATCTATTCAAGGGATATTCGGAGATTAGCTGAATCCTACTCAAGAACAAATTGACAGATTTTTCCTCTAAAAACCAAAAAAAATTCAGTTCAAAAACTTCAAAGCATTAAAAGGAAATTCAAAGAAGCAAAACATAGTAGAATACATATGTTGAGGGGGAGAATCTGAATTTTAATCAAGCAAAATCATTAATGACATATAAGCCAAACAATTGATTGTATAATATGAAGGCTTATATAATTCCAAATGAAAGGGGGAGCTTTAACTCCGAAATTTATTGTTTCACTCCTTTCAAGCTTGGATAAATTGAATTACCAGACATTTGAATTCATTTATGGATTTTATTTCATTGTTTATTGTGCAATTCACTTTACATATACTCAGTGTTTTGTCATCATCAAAAAGGGGAAGATTGTGGAGTGATTGATTAAAACCCTATTTGATTTTGATAAGATCAAAGCAATTGAGTATATTTCTTGTTTACTAATGAATTCAATTAAGTGTTTCAGTGAAAATCTTGTCTAAGTGTCTCAAGACTTGGTTCATAATTTTTGGATAAGTTAAGAAGTCAGCTTGAACCAAAGTCTGAGACTCGAGTCGACTCCAGAGTATCACGAGTCGACTCCAAGCGTATCAAGTTCACTGGCACGAGCTCGAGTCGACTCCAGATCTGTACGAGTCGACTCCGACTGAGAACAGACAGAAGAACAGAAAGCTTCAACTCAGAACCTGTCAACGAGTCGACTCCCAAAGTGCGCGAGTCGACTCCGATGTTCACCGAGTCGACTCCAGGATAGTAAGAGTCGACTCCAAGAGGAACACAAAGAAAAAGTCAGAGAGCAGTTTTCGGGTCTGAGATTCGAGTCGACTCCAGTGAAACGCGAGTCGACTCCGATGGATGGCAAGTCGACTCCAAAGAAGGTGAGAGTCGACTCTCAGAGGAACACAAGAAAAAGTCAGAGAGCAATTTTCGGACTCTGAGATTCGAGTCGACTCCCGCAATATGCGAGTCGACTCCAAGACTCCGCGACCATCAACAGACAGAAGACCAAGTTACTGCCTCTGAGATTCGAGTCGACTCCCAGACAGCTTGAGTCGACTCCAAGACAGCTTCACATCAAAAAGGCAGAAGACCAAGTTTCGGAAACTGAGAGCCGAGTCGACTCCGAGGAAGTTCGAGTCGACTCCAAGACTGGACGAGCCAAAAGACAGAGAATCGGGAATTCGGGCTCTGAGATTCGAGTCGACTCCCAGGATAGTCGAGTCGACTCGAGTGGATCAAATTCAAAATTGGATCCACGGACTTCAGTGGATGAGCCAACTCCGAAATTGCCAAGTCAGCTCCAGAAGTTGGCGAGTCGACTCCAGGTCAAGACGAGTCGACTCCCAGTCGTGAAGGCAACTTTAATTCAAATTTGGAACAGTTGCCGAGTCGACTCCGGAAAAGCTTGAGTCGACTCCCGCTACAGCCGAGTCGACTCCTGATCGCGCGAGTCGACTCTAACCCTCCAACGGACACATTGTCAGGCTGCGCAGAGTGTGCAGAACGGGCAGAAAAAACTCTCTAACGGCTAGTTTCCGTGGGGGTTGGTTTAAATAGCCACAGAAGACTGTAGCAAGGCAGAGAAAAACCATTCCACTCCAACTAATCAAGCATTCAAGCTCTGCAACGTGTTCTTCAACGAAAAAGAGGAAGATCTGCATTTACTGCATCCACCTACATCTTCCCAGCAATTAAAAGCCTTCTCCTCCTGCATTCAAGTCGACTACTCACTCAAGAGGAGACCAGAAGTTTAAGAAGCCCTTCCTCTTCTCCAACTTAAAAGCGTTTGAGGGCTCTTAACTTCGTTATTGTTCATATTGCCATTTATCTGCTTTTGAGAAGCTGTATTTTTCTGTTTGTCTCTTTTATCTACACCTTTGTCTTTGCTTGGTTCAATCGGGGCATTGAATCAAGAGTATTGAGGTTGGTTGGTGAGCCGAGTGTAAAACCAACGTGTAAGGGTTCGATTGTGATCCCGGAAAAACAATCGGGGTTGGTTCTAGTCGGTGAGCCTGGAAAAACCGACCGAGTTCGTTGTGAGCTCGTAAAACAACAAGTTTGGTTGTGAGCTTGGAAAACAACCGGCTGTAATCCAAGGGGTTATAGTGAATTCCCAAGAGAGACTTGGGGAGTGGACGTAGGAGCAAGGGTTAGCTCCGAACCACTATAAAAGCTTTGTGTTTGTGATTGCTTGTCTCTTACCATTACTCTCATTTCATACACATCACAGCAACTAATTAATCATCTTGTAAAAAGCATTAATTAGTCACCCACAAACGCTTTAATAGTTAAAATTATTTTAAAACCCAATTCACCCCCCCTCTTGGGTTGTCTATCTGGGCAACACTAATCTACAAGAAATTGGCTTTGACACCGCACCACCGATGATTAGAATAGTGGTATTTTGACATCGTTGCCACCGGTGGTTAATAATAGTAGTTTTTGACACTTTGTGCGACTCATGCCACTGAGTTACGTGGACATTGCCTATTGATTTTAGGATTACAGTACCAGTTTTTATGAAAGTGGTAATAAATTTCAAAAGAAAATATGTATTATTGATGATTTAAATCCCAGTCAATATTTTATACTTTAATTAAATATTTGTTATGCTTTGATCTCACTCTAGGGTATTATGTTGCTTACTGGGCTGGTTTGCCTCATTATCATGTTTTCTCTATTTTCAGATCTAGATGCATGATTGCAAGAGACTGGGGAGTGCGTTAGATTTTTTAAAGATACCTTCAGTTGATAGCATTTTAGTCAGATTAGTTATAGTATTTAATTTGATTTATGTTATTAGTTAGCACATATTGACATATGTTACATTGGAACTTTGTAAGATTGATTTGAATAAATTATTAGTTAAATAGAATTTTAGGATTTATTGTTGCTTTGATATGATCTATAGCCTTGCATGCTTGTATGTCCCACCATACAGGTGTGTGGCATCTATTGCGTTCCATGTTTGGGGCATGACATATTTGGTCGTATCATAGCTTAGGTTTAAGATTACTAGAGATCGTGATTGAAATAGTTATATTGGAGATTAACTTTTAAGATTCTTAGGGTCCGTCGAAAAGTTTGAGAGATGGGTCGATGGGTCGAAATTAGGCAATGAGACAAATGCCTTTTTGTTATTGATAGATTTGTGTTATGTTATCTAAATTTTGAGATGTTTGAATCAAAATGCTAGCTAACTTTTCTTATAGCCAAAGTGTGAATAAGCTGGTTGGAAATTCTCTCAGGGTAACAATTTGTATTTCTTGTTATGATTAACTAGATTTTAACTAAATTAAGTGGAGTATTGATCATGGAATATTATCGTGCTATATGTGATTTTGGAAGTTCAACTTGATGAGGGTATTTTGATGTTACTTCTAGCTTGAAGTTAATTATTTTGGTGGCAAGTTAAGGTTCATTTATAAAATATTGTTTAAGATTTGGGCTAGAAAATATTTTATGATATTCATTGAAATATTCTTCGAGGATTGAAATCTATATATAGATCATGCATGAAACTCCTATGTAGAAGGAAAATATATTTAGGATGAGACTCTAGAATTTTTCTTTAGCTTTACCTAAAATTTGAAATTTTAGATCTTTTCAAATCACAATGCAGATTGGTATTTTGTTCGCAAGTTATTTCATAAATTATGAGAAAGTGTGGTGGTTTGAATTATTTTATAGCTGGTCAACAATATTAACTCTATGATTTGATGGTTTTCCTTGTTAAGGAGAATTTCCTTGTCAAAGAAAAGGAATAGTGTTTTGATTCTTGACTGATAAGGATATTATTGTGTTATCAATAGGATCTTCTATCTAGTATGTTAAAAAAAAGGGGACTATTACTAACAGGATGAAACAGTTAATAAATCTATGTTGTCTTCAGTAGATACTCTAAGTTAATGTATATTGGTCTCTTTGTTTCAGATAGTCTAGTGGATTTACAAAATCATGAATGTTTGCAATATTGCAAATAAAAATATTTCTCTTATTAGAGGAATTGATTTGAATGTAATATCATAGTGCTTATATCTTGGTGAAATTTTTCGTAAATCTTTGAACCAAATTATTACATTTTTGTGAAAAAAATTATAAATCAAGGCCATGGGTTGATCATGGATTCTGTATCACTATAGGAGAAATGCTAGTGGAATTTCATGAGAGGCCTCAATGAGTTTAATCTATAAGATAAGATTCGAAAAGGTTGAATATGCTTATGAGTGAGTTAATCTAGGATTAATTTGTTGGAGCATCAAATTAGTATTCTTAAAAGAGAGATCAATATCAAATTGTATAATGGACTTGTTAAGGGAATCTAGGGTTGGCTTAGCTCAAATTGGACCTAAAATATTATTACTTGATCATACAATGGTGCAAATATGGCAATTATCTCGAGGGTTAATCATGATCTAGTATGCTTGGAAAGTAAGGAAAAAATTTTGCTTGGGTATTATCAAAAAAAATGATGATGATCTGGATCATTAAGAAATTTTGGAGAATATTGATCAAAGTTGCGCAGTAAAAGTACGGTGGAGTGAGTCATTTTAAACTGGTCAAAAATATTGATAGTATTTTGTAATATATTATGATGGAAAACTAGATTTTTTTAATAACAAGGATTTTGTTAATAAGAGAAGGTGAATACTGTTGATTCTCAGGTTAATCAAGATATGACTATGTTATCTCTTTGATATGTTCTTCTATTATTGGTATGATAAAGAAAATTTTGAGCATTTCATGACTAGGAGGAGTTGATCATTAATTAAACATGATCTAAATTTTTAAGTATCCAAATAAGTCATGTGTTAGTTGTTCCCTCTTTATGATTTATAAATTATGTTAAATTTTAAGCCTTGTGACATATTGAATCATGGTATCAATACTATGCCTTCTCGGACTTGCTCTTAAAATATGATACCAATCATTTTTGCTTGTTCGTCAACGGCTTGGATATATACCGACTCTCCAATTTCGACCAGATTGCTACCGGAGATTCCTCGTCCATGACATGATACATCACGTTATCAGCCAGACAAAATCGTATATTTGAAACAGCCTTCGCCTCCAATTCCTTCCACTCTGCATCACCCATGTTATCGGGTTTCTTTCCATACAGGGCTTTCACCATACCCTACGATACTAACAGATCTTTCACCCTTCTCTATCATAGCCTGAAATTTCTAGTTCCATCAAACTTTATCACATCGAACTTCGTAGAAGATATCCCTGCCATCTTATCTTTTTGCAAAAAAAAAAATAGAGAAAATTAAGATATGATGAAAAATAAAATACCAAATAACGCTTCTTTTCTTAGGATCTATCCACGAACGGCCGCAGACGCGCGTTGGCCCCGGCACGGGTGCAGATGGTGCTCGTCAGAGATTCCTCTCGGATTTGATGCGTGCGGCGGTGGAGATGCGGCAGAAGTTCTCTCTTTCTAGCCGTAGATAGCGTCAGGGAAACGCTCCCCTCCTCCTTGCTCGAGTCGCGCGGCGGTGCTCCATGCAAACGGTCGTCGATGGAAGATCTCCTTCCTCCACGGAAGCCGTCGCAAATAGAGAAAAAATCCATAGGAAGAAAAAACTTGGGTTTCAGTTTTTTTTTGAGGGAATGAAGAAACTGCAAAACACCCACGCGACAGGGATTCTACCTCTCCTCCTTGATCGCGTCCGGCCGATCGTCTCAGGATGTTTTCCCCTTCCTTCCGCTTGAGAACCACCACAAAAACAACTAGGAGCCCACGCGACAGGAAGAAGAGGACTTGGGGAAGAAGACGCCTTGGGGAAGGCGTCCTACACCACGTAAAACACTTGGGAGAGAGAAGAAACTCTCCTCTTTTCCTTCCTTCACATGAATCACCTCCCAAGACCCCTTCTCTTTTTCTTTGGTGTGAGATAGGGGGCTGAAGTCGGCAGCCCCAACCGACTTCAGCCCCATTCCCCTTTTGGAAGGGGCCAGAGCAGGGGATCGCAGACACGATCCCCTCCGGCTTTCTTCGGGCGCAGCGAGGGCGGGGTGCCACGGGCGTTACTTGGCAACCCCACGATCGTTCCGCAGCCACCCTGCGGCCGCACGAGCGGCCATTGATTTCGCCCCGCCGCCGCAATTTTCGCGATGGAAAGCCATTGAAATAGGGTTATAAAACCCTCCTTTCCTCGTCCCTTGGATCCTCCATGGAGCACCTCCTATCCTTTCCCCCCTCTCTTCCCTACTTCTCTCCTCCTCCGGTGACCGCGTGCGCCACCCCAACCGAGCTTCTCCACCCTAGATCATCTTCTTCCTTGGATTTTTTTTTGGTTTCCTCTGCTTCCCCTGTTTTGAGATCTAGTTTGGCCAATGGAAACCCCACCGCCGTCGCTACTGCTAGCTGCCGAATCGAGCCACCTGCGGCTGGGATCCGCCGCCTCCGTCGATCGCCAGTAAGCCTCTTCTTCTTGCTATTCATTCTATTTCCAGATAGCTTCGATTCTTCCCTTTATTTTAGCCCCAAACCAAGACCAAGCTCGGTTGTTCTCGACCCCGACCACCGCAACGGCCGCCGGCCATCACTGCGGCCAGCTGGCCGTCGACCGGATGATGGCCTCCGCCATCTAGGCTGGCCACCTAGACCCCCCCCCCCCCCCGGTTCTTTCTTCCTCTTCTTCTTCTTATCCGTGGGGGTTTGGGGAAGAAGAAGGGCCCTGTTCACGGGCCCTATTCACTACGGGCCCAACTTGGGCCTGGTTCGAACCCGAAATCCGAAAAAAATCCGAAATCCGAAACTCAATTCAGACCAGCAACCCGAAACCCAGTTCAGACCCGAAATCCGAAACCCGAAACCCAAACCCGTTTCGCCAATAAATAGAATTTTGCAGTGAAGCCCTGGACAGTATATTATTTCACAAAAGAGCCTTCTACAATTTATGTTTGTTCCCTATAAGAAAGATTATTAAATAAGTGTTGCCCAGAAAGACAACCCAAGAGGGGGGGTGAATTGGGTTTTAAAATAATTTTGCAATTAAAACGTTTGTGGATGACAAATTAATACTTTTGCAAGATGATTAATTAGTTGCTATATGCTGTGAGTGAAATGAGAGTGAGAGAGAGAGACACAAGCAATCACAAACACAATGTTTATAGTGGTTCGGAGCTATCCCTTGCTCCTACGTCCACTCCCCAAGTCTCACTTGGGAATTCACTATAACCCCTTGGATTACAGCCGGTTGTTTTACAAGCTCACAACCCAACTTGTTGTTTTACGAGGTCACAACGAACTCGGTCGGTTTTCCCAGGCTCACCGACTAGAACCACCCCGATTGTTTTTCCGGGATCACAATCGAACCCTTACACGTTGGTTTTACCCTCGGCTCACCAACCAACCTCTACACTCTTGATTCAATCTCCTGATTGAATCAAGCAAAGACAAGATGGAAAGAACAAAGACAAATAGAAAAACAGAGCTTCTAAAAAGCAGATATACAGCAATATAAACTAGAGAGAAGTTAAGAGCCCTCAAACACGTTTGAGTTGGAGTAGAGTAGGACTTCTTGAACTGTGAGTCTCCTCTTGAATGTCTGGTCGACTTGAAGGCAGGAGGAGACTTCTTTAAATGCTGGGAAGAGGTAGCTAGATGGAGTTAATGGCGCTCTTCCTTCTTTTCTGTTGAAAACCAGTTGGCCGAGATAGGATGCTTGATTTCTTTGAGTGGAATGGTGCTTCTCTACCTTGCTACAGTCCTCTGTGGCTATTTAAGCCATCCCCCACGGAAACTAGCCGTTAGACACTTTTTTCTGCCCGTTCTGCACACTCTGCACATCCTGACAATATGTCCGTTGGGGTCGGAGTCGACTCGCGCGATCTGGAGTCGACTCGGCTGTAGCGGGAGTCGACTCATGCTTTTCTGGAGTCGGCTCGGCAACTGTTCCGGATTTGAATTAAAGTGACCTCCGCGACTGGGAGTCGACTCGACTTAACCCGGAGTCGACTCGCCAACTTCTGGAGCTGACTTGCCATTTTCGGAGTCGGCTCATCCCATGAAGTCCATGGAGCTAATTTTTCAACTTGGCCCACTCGAGTCGACTCGACAATCCTGGGAGTCGACTCGGCGCTCAGAGCCCGAACTCCCGATCTTCTGTCTTTTGGCTCGTCCAGTCTTGGAGTCGACTCGAACTGTTCCGGAGTCGACTCGGCTCTCAGTTTCCGAAAACTGCTCTCTGACTTTTGCCTTGTGTACCACTGAGAGTCGACTCTACGCTTTCTTTGGAGTCGACCTGCCAACCATCGGAGTCGACTCGCGTTCCACAGGAGTCGACTCGAATCTCAGGGTCGAAAATCGCTCTCTGACTTTTCTGTCTGTAACTCCTTGGAGTCGACTCATACTACTCCGGAGTCGACTCGGTAATCATCGGAGTCGACTCGCGCACTTCAGGAGTCGACTCGCTGACAGGTTTTGAGTTGAGTCTTTCTGTTCGTCTGTCAGTTCTCAGTCGGAGTTGACTCGTAATGATCCGGAGTCGACTCGAGCCCGTGCCAGTGATTCTGATACGCTTGGAGTCGACTCGTAATATTCCGGAGTCGATTCGAGTCTCAGACTTTGGTTCAAACTGACTTCTTAACTTATCCAAAATATCTTGAACCAAGTCTAGAAACACTTAGACAAGATTTTCACTGAAACACTCAATTGAATTCATTAGTAAACAAAAGATATACTCAAATGCTTTGAGCTCATCAAAATCAAATAGGGTTTTAATCAATCACTCCACAATCTCCCCCTTTTTGATGATGACAAAACATTGAGTATATGTAAAGTGAATTGCTCAATAAACAAGGAAATGAAATCTATAAATGAATTCAAGTGTCTGGTTTTTTTAATTTATCCAAACTTGAAAGGTGTGAAACAATAAATTTTGGAGTTAAAGCTCTCCCTTTCATTTGGAATTATATAAGCCTTCATGTCATGCACTCAATTGTTTGGCTTATATATATTTAATGATTTGACTTTCTTAAAAATTCAGATTCTCCCCCTCAACATATGCATTCTACTTTGTTTTGATTCTCTGAATTTTCTTTTAATGCATTGAAGTTTTTGAACTGAAATTTTTGGTTTTTAGAGGGAAAATCTGTCAATTTGTTCTTGAGTAGGATTCAACTAATCTTCGAATATCCCTTGAATAGATTCTGGAGATTACTCCATTAGGAGCCCCAACAGAGAGATAATGAGCCTCGAGGTATCAAATCCACTAAGAACAAATTATTGTGTGTTTTAAAAGTTTTTTTTTATTGATTTTTATTTATTTCTTTTACATATCTATTACATATTTCTCCCCCTTTTTGTCATCGTATCAAAAAGGAAATGAATAGAACACACAAGCAAGCAGAGATCAATTGGCACAGTATTGAAATGAATATGTCTACTCATTGTATTGATGGATATATAAATACATTTGTGAATACAATAAGTAAAGCAAAAGATACATGTCAAAATAAAACAAAAGCAGCTAGGGTCTCCTCGAGGATGTGGCTCCTCCTCTCGAGGATGTGGCTCCTCCTCTCAATCTGTTCTGTTCCATAAGGAGAGTGACCCCGTCTGTGACATTCCCAAGCTGGGAGATAATGGCCGAAGTGGCCCTGCTGTGTGTGGTGGAGAGCTCGGTCAGGGTCTCCTGCAGTGTGTCCAACTTGGCGATCAGTACATTCGCCAAGCGCTCTGCCCCCTGGGTAGTGGTGCCCATATCCTGTCGGACGTTATCGCGCATCTTCCGAGTAGTGCTCGTGACTTCGCTCATGCTGTGGAACTGGGCTTGGATCAGGAACCTTACATTGTCGATCTCTTCCCGCACATGGGCCGTCATCTCAGCCACGGCGGACAGGGAAGGGACCAACGCTGAAGAAGGTGCAGGAGAAGGAGCAGGCACTGAACCCCGGAGCTCCCTAAGTAGGTCGTCCCGGAGATCTCTAACTATCTCCTGCCGCAACTCCCGGAGCTGCTCAGGAGCGATCCGGACCTCCATGGGCTGAGTAGGTGGAGCAGAGGAGGAGGGTCCGGCTGAGGTGGTGGGAGCAGAAGTGGAGGGAAAGGTAGGATAGTCTGAGTCTGGGTCAGGACTGGGGGAATGTCTGGTGGTATGTGTGGAGGTGGATGATTTCCTAACCCAGGTTTCCTCGACCTTCCGAAACCCCATCCTGTGTAGGGTTCCCGGACGCATGCGATCTGTCCATCGCAATGCGCGAGAGGGTTCCCCCTCAGGAATGGGAATCTCGGCCTCCCTAAACAGAAGAGTGAACATCATGCCATAGGGGAGGGTGAGCCTAGGTCTATCTAGTGGCTCACATAGGTATCTATACATCATCTTGGGAAAGTTGATTGGGGTGTCCTGGAGGATGTAGAACATAAGAGCTAGGTCTCTCTCAGATACAAAATCGAAGCGGCCAGTCTTCGGGAAGAGGGACCTAGAGATGATACTCAAGAGGAGCCGCATCTCAACAGAAAGTGAGCTAGCGGACACCTCATCTAAGGGGGACTGAGGTGGATGTCCTAGAATGGCCGTAAGGGCCTCAGTCCTATCCTCGGGGTGTGTGGGAGCTACCCCTACTTGTGGAAGGTGGAGGATTTGAGCTATGAAATCCTCGAAAATAAACAATGGGACACCGGCTACAGTTCCCTCTATTCCTCCATTGCCCCTATGGACAGTACCATAAAACTCTCTAACTAGGCCAGGGTATGTGGGGAGATCTAAGGAACAAAAATACTCTAAACCCTGGGCCCGCAATCTCTCTCCTATGGTAAAGCCCTCCCGGGAGAGATAGTCAAAATCGACGTATCTCCCGGTGGAGACCGCCTTCCCAGCGCACGGCCTCGAGGGAACCTCCCTTGGCGGGGAACGAGCCGGAGGTTGTGGCCTCACGGGATCGTTCCGAGCTTTGGACCGTCGCTCGGTGCCGCTCGCGGGTTGGGGCCTCTTCCGGCTTGGGACAACGGCTTTACGAGGCATGGTCGACCTAGAATGGGGTAGAACGCTAATGGACGGAGGAAGGTCGACGGAAAAAGTCCTAAGGACGGTCGGAGACGATTTAGGAGACGGCTCTAGGATTTTTTGAACAGTGGCGGCGGTGAATAGAAGTGTTGATAAAACGCTTGGATTAGGGTTAAAAACCCGGATCCCAACCTCGAGTCGACTCCACTGAGTCGCGAGTCGACTCGACCTCGAGTCGACTCCAAAGTATGCGCGAGTCGACCCCCCCTCATGAGCCATCGACTTAGAGTCGACTCCCGTCAATGTGCGAGTCGACCCCTCTTATGCTTCATCTTCCTCGAGTCGACTCCCGTCTGTGTGCGAGTCGACTCCTTCTTATGAGCCGACTCCGAAACTTACTCGAGTCGACTCGAACTCTGGCACGCACCTAAAAGTTATGCTATTTTCGTACCAAACCAGGGACACTCACTAAGTTATGATCTAATTTGATGATCATAGTTGTTGCCCAGAGATGGTCACCCAAGAGGGGGGGTGAATTGGGTGTTTTAAAACTTTTCGCCTAATTAAAAATAAAACACACAAATGTATAAACTAAAGTAAAGAAAGAGGAATGAGAAAGGTCAATCGCAAACACAAGGTTTTATAGTGGTTCGGAGCTTCCACTGCTCCTACATCCACTCCCCAAAGCACCTTTGGGAATTTCCACTATAATCCAAGATTACAGTCCGGTAGTTTTGCGAGTGCACTACCCAACTCGTTGTTTTACACCGGGCTAACAACAAACCCTATAACCCCCAATTTCACTTAGGCTTGGGACGCCTTTTCCTTGTTCCAAGTCCCTTGACTGGAACAAGCACCACAATGAAAGGTTTTACAAAGGATTGAAAAGCTCTAAATAAGCAAATATGACAATGATAAACAATAGAATCCGGAAGAATCCTTTTGCCGTTGGAAGCATGGAAAATGATGATTCTTCCGATGTGGATCGCGTAGGCTTGAGTATGAGCTTTGAATCCTGAGCAGAAGAGAGTGGTTGAGCTTGAAATCACTTGGGAAGCTTGAAAGCACTTGATTTCTTCACTTGAATGCACTCACTCTCTTGAACTTCTCTTTCTTACTTCTCTCTTAAATGATCTAGCTTTGGGTTGGTGAAGAGTTGTTGAGAAGCACTTAAGAGGTCCCTTTTATAGCCCAAAAAGCAAATATAGCCGTTAGAGATAAAGTAAAAGAGATTTGAAATTCAAACCAAACCTGCAAAAGTTGTCAGTCGCGTCCCAGGCGCTCCGGAGACGTCTCCGCTTCAACGCGAGACGTCTCGGTTGTATAAATTTACTTTTCACTTTGTTTGGGGTCGACTCGGCACTTTATGGGGACGACTCTGGAATTGTATCGTTTGAATCCTTGTTTTTCTGTTTTTCTGAGAGGGTCGTCTCTGTACTTTACGGGGACGTCTCGGCTTGTTTGCACTTTTTGCATGGGGACGACTCCGCTGCCTTGGGGACGACTCCGCTGTTATAACTCCGAAAAACATGTCTTCTGGAATTCTCTGAGAGAGTCGACTCCGCTCTTTCAGGGGACGTCTCCGCTGCCTTATCACCGAAAATGACATCCTCTGGAAAATCCTGAGAGAGCCGACTCCGCTACCTCGGGGACGACTCGGGAAGTCTGCTTTTTACTTGCGGGGATGACTCTGCGTACGGTGGGGACGTCTCGCGCATATCTCTTAAAAACTGCCTTTCTACCGCCACTGAGAGAGTCGACTCCGCTACTGAGAGAGTCGACTCCGCTATCGCGGGGACGACTCGGCAGGTGCCGGGGACGTCTCCAGACGTGCCAGTTCTTCCTGTTTGTGCCAGAGACGTCTCTGAGACAACCCGGAGACGTCTCGGCTGTCCCTGAACTTTTTCTTTCATCTCAAAAATTCTTCAATAAGTCCTTAAAAAATCATGGAAACTTGCCTAGACATTTCTTAACAATATTCTTAATAAAATACATGAAATCCTCAATTAAATTGTTAAGATAAATGGAATTATACTCTAGTATTTTGTATTCATCAAAATCCATTAGGGGGTCAACAATCTCCCCCTTTTTGATGATGACAAAACACTGAGTATATGCAAAATTCGAATTTTAAACATATACACAGTATTTGATCAGATGTACAAGCATAATGTTTTGATTAGAGCTAGATACAGTGTGCATAATTCAAAATAGTCAATTTTTAGTTCTATCATTATGCATAAGATTGATCTTTATAGCTCTTAAGCAATTTTAGCATATCAACTGAATTTGAATTAAGTTAAAATTTGAAAGCTAAGTTCTTTTTGACTCCCCCTTTCTTTTCCAGAAGGGCAATTATCTAAAAGCCAATATTTTTCAATTTTATCTTTTCTAATTCAACTTTGGAGTATGAATTTCGTATTTTGCATTCCAATGTATCCAATATCCATATTGGTTCTACTCTTGGTTCTACTCCCCCTTCTATATATCTACTCCCCCTTTTTGTCATCAACAATGAAGGGGACAAATTATCCTTCTATGAACTACTCAAGGAGATTCAAGTTGTGCTCCCCCTGTCCAAGTTATTTCTATTAAAGAATTTTAGTCATTCATATCACTCCCCCTTTGTTTTGGAATTCATTTCAGACTCCTCTTTTTGTTTAACATAGTTATCACAAGATGTGCTCCCCCTGTGTCATATACATGGATAAGTTGTGTTGAATTTGAATACTTAAGGTATGTTATGAGATTTTTATGGCACATCACAAGAAACACATACACAGTCACAGAATCACATACACAGTAGCACATACACAAGGTTTCAAAAGAAATTGTATTCATGTATCATTGTAAACCTTTGAAGTCAGTACATAGTTAAAAGAAGAAATCATTACAAGTATTGATTTCTACTACAAAAAGTGTTTCAAAATAGCCTAGGGTATACAAAAAGAAGATCCCTAGATGTCTACAAAAAGTCCCTTATCGGCGACGTTGCTCATAAGCCCTACAAGCTGCATCTATAAATGCATTGATTGAATCCATTAGGGTCTTGAACTGATCTCCCTGTGACTTATGGAAGGCTGCCACGAGTGCTTCAAATTCTATGGTTGCCATTTCAATTCTTCCTCTAAGTTGGGCAACCAAGGTGCCCACATTTCCTCCTGGGCTTGTCAACTCTTTAAGACTCTTTGAAATGGTCTTCAAGCTGTCCTTTAGCTCAATTGATCTGATTGTTTGGGTGGCACCCACACCAACTATTTCTTGCGTTGTAGCTTCAATTTGAGCTCTAATTTCCTTCAGCTCTTGTAGAAGCCCTTCATGTGAAGCTCTGATGGGGGCCAACTCAGTAGAGATCATGGATCTCATTTCCTCCCTGTTGACCCCCTAATGGATTTTGATGAATACAAAACACTAGAGCATAATTTCATTATATCTTAACAATTTAATTAAGGAATTCATGTGTTTTATCTAGAATATTGTTGAGAAATGTCTAGGCAAGTTTCCATAATTTTTATGAATTCATTGAAGAACATTTTGAGTTAATGAAAAAGTTCAGGGACAGCCGAGACGTCTCCTGATGGTTTCAGAGACGTCTCTGGCACAAACAGGAAGAACTGGCACACTTGGAGACGTCCCCGGCACCTGCCGAGTCGTCCCCGCGTTAGCGGAGTCGACTCTCTCAGTGGCGGCAGAAAGGCAGTTTTCAAGAGATATGCGCGAGACGTCCCCACTGTACGCCGAGTCGTCCCCGCAGGTAAAAAGGAGAGTTCCCGAGTCGTCCCCAAGATAGCCGAGACGGCTCTCTCAGGGTTTTCCAGAGAATGGTTTTTTCGGTGATAAGGCAGCGGAGTCGACCCTGAGACAGCGGAGCCGTCCCCATGCATAAAGTGCAGACGAGCCGAGACGTCCCCTGAAAGAGCAGAGTCGACTCTCTCAGGGAATTCCAGAGGACATGTCTTTCGGAGATAAAGAAGCGGAGTCGTCCCCAAGGTAGCGGAGTCGTCCCCACTCAAAAAGTGCAGACAAGCCGAGACGTCCCCGTAAAGTGCCGAGTCGACCCCAGACAACATAAAAAGTAAAATCCTGTAGGCGAGACGTCCCTCGTTGTAGCGGAGACGTCCCCGGAGCGCCTGGGACGCGACTGACAGCTTTTCAGGTTTGGTTTGAATTTCAAATCCTTCTCTTTTTGTTTCTAACGGCTATATTTACTTTTTGGGCTATAAAAAGGGACCTCTTAAGTGGTTCTCAACAACTCTTCACCAACCAAAAAGCTAGATCATTCAAGAGAGAAGTTAGAAAGAAAAGCTCAAGGGAGTGAGTGCATTCAAGGAAGGAAATCAAGTATTCTCAAGTCTCCCAAGCGATTTCAAGCTCAACCACTCTCGTGCGCTCGGGATTCGAAGCTCACACTCAACCCTACGCGCTCCACCTCGGAAGAATCAACATTTCCCACGCTTCCAACGGCAAAAGGATTCTTCCGGGTTACATTATTCATAATTGTTATATTTGCTTCTCAGAGCTTTTATTTCCTTTTGTAAACTCTTTTATTGTGGTGCTTGTTCCAGTCAAGGGACTTGGAACAAGGGAAAGGCGTCCCAAGCCTAAGAGAAATTGGGGGTTTTAGGGTTTGTTGTGAGCCCGGTGTAAAACAACGAGTTGGGTAGTGAACTCGCAAAACTACCGTACTGTAATCTTGGATTATAGTGGAAATTCCCAAAGGCGCTTTGGGGAGTGGATGTAGGAGCGGTGAAGGCTCCGAACCACTATAAAACCGTGTGTTTGTGGTTGTCTCTTCTTATCTCTTTATCTTTATTTTAGTTCTTATATTTGTGTGTTTTATTTTTAATTAGGCAAAAAGTTTTTAAAACACCCAATTCACCCCCCTCTTGGGTGACCATCTCTGGGCAACAAGTGGTATCAGAGCAGGTGCTCTGTATATTTCTTGAAAGACCTAACCGTCTTAGCCAAAGATCTAGATGGCAACACCCTTTAACAATGTTCCTGCCGAGGGGCAAGCAACCAATAGACCTCCACTCTTCAATGGGACAAATTATACCTATTGGAAGACGAGAATGAGAATTTTCATTCAAGCACAAGACTATGCCTTGTGGAGGGTTATAGTCAAGGGACCACAAGAACCATCACACGTGATGAATGGCGTTCGAGTTCCCAAACCTGAGGAGGATTGGGATGAGAATGATGATAGGATGGCTCAACTCAATTCTAGAGCCATGAACTCATTATTTTGTTCTCTAGATGTAAATGAGTTCAATAGAGTCTCTACATGCAGTTCCGCTAAGGAAATATGGGATAGGCTTGAAGTTACCCACGAGGGTACAAATCAAGTCAAAGAGTCCAAAGTGAACATTCTAGTTCACAAGTATGAATTGTTTAAGATGGAACCTAATGAAACCATTACATGCATGTTTACACGTTTTACCGAAATTATTAATGGTCTAAAAAGCTTGGGCAAATCTTACACTAACCCCGAACTTGTGAGTAAAATTCTCAGGTCACTGCCAAAAGCATGGGAAGCAAAGATCACGGCGATTGTAGAAGCCAAAGACCTCAACACCTTGGGGCTAGAACAACTCTTGGGCTCATTGATGACGCATGAGCTCACGATGAAGCAGCATGAAGAAGAGTTGCCAAAGAAAAAGACAATCGCACTCAAGGCTACCTCAAGTGTATGTGAAGAAGAGAGCAGTGAGAGTGAAGAAGAAAGTCAAGATGAGGACTTGGGTTTGATAGTAAGGAAATTTAAAAAGTTCATGAGAAGAAAGAAACCATTCCCAAGAAAGAAATTTGGAGGGAGAAATGATTGGGAAAAAGAAAAAGAAAAAGAAAGAGACCCAATCGTATGCTATGACTGCAAGAGACCGGGACATATTCGTTCCGAATGCCCACAACAAAAGAAGCATTTTGGAAAGAAGAAGAAAAAGGCATTGAAGGCAACATGGGATGACAGTGACACATCATCCTCCGAGGAAGAGAAGGAAGAGACCGCCAATCTATGCTTCATGGCGCTCGAAGATGACGAGGTATGTCAAAACCCAACTATAAATTTTACTTTAGAAGAATTATATGATGCTTTTCAAGAACTTATGGGTGATTGTAGTATGTTAGGAGCAAAGAATAAAGAATTAAAAGCCTCAAATCAAAAACTAAAGGAAAATATTGAAAACCTATTAATTGAAAAGGAGAGCGTTAAAAATATGAACACTACTAACCTAAAAATCGAAAATTCAAGACTTAGCACTGAAAATGAAAAGGCAAAAACACTAATCAAGGAATTAAATCTAAAAGTAAATTCCCTACTCAATAGTAATACCTCACTTGCGCAAACTGTTGAATCTCTTAAAAAGGATATGAAAGAACTAGTTAAAGAAAATTTGAATCTTAAGAATGAGGTACATAAGTACAAGCCAATTGTTGAAAAATTCACACAAAGCTCTGAAAAATTAAATCTTATTCTCTCAAATCAAAGAGCTGTTTTCAATAAAGCCGGATTAGGATATAAAACTAATAAGCAACAAAAGTATCTAAAGAATTTCTTTGTAAAAGCAAAAGACGTGAAAACTGAAAAACCAACATGCTTTCTTTGTGGAAAGAACGGACATAAAGCCTACTCTTGTATTCAAAGAAAAATCCAAACTAACAAGAGTACATTTGTAAAAGCTAAAAACATAACTAAAGTATGGGTGCCTAAGGGAGTCAACTACACTAACCACGAAGGACCCAAGAAAACTTGGGTACCTAAGAGCTTCACATGATCATTCTGCAGATATGCCTTGCAGCCGGAAATAAAAAGAGAATGTGGTATCTTGATAGTGGTTGCTCAAGGCATATGACCGGTGACAAGAGTCTCTTCGTCACCTTGGAATCAAAAGAAGGAGGAGTAGTCACATTTGGAGACAATGCTAAAGGTCGAATTATTGGTGTTGGTAAAATCTCCATATCACCCTCCTCATTTATAGATAATGTATTGTTAGTTAATGGACTAAAACATAATTTATTAAGTATAAGTCAATTTTGTGACAAGGGCTTTAAAGTGTCATTTGAATCATCACTATGCATAATTAATAGTCCAATTGATAATGAGATCATACTCACAGGACATAGGCATGGAAACGTTTACATGGTAGATCTTGATGATCTCACCATGAGGGATGACCAATGTCTTGTAGCCATGAATCCCAAAGTCAATGAGACTAGTTGGTTATGGCATCGTAGGTTAGGGCATGCTAGCATGGATTTAATCTCTAAATTGATCACAAAGGATCTAGTCAAAGGACTACCACAAATAGACTTTGAAAAGAATAAAATTTGTGCGGCATGTCAATTAGGGAAACAAACAAGAAGTTCTTTCAAGTCTAAGAACATAGTCTCAACATCAAAACCCTTAGAACTAATTCACATGGATTTGTTTGGACCCACTAGAACTGCTAGTCTAGGGGGTAAGAAATTTGGTCTTGTCATTGTTGATGATTTTTCACGTTTTACATGGATTTCATTTCTTGCACACAAAGATGAGTCCTTTCCCGCTTTTATCAAGTTTCATAATAGGGTTTCAAATGAACTCAATCTTAAACTAAAAGCAATTAGGAGTGATCATGGTACCGAGTTTGAAAATCAGTATTTTGAAAAATTTTGTGAAGAAAATGGTATCAATCACAACTTCTCGGCACCTAGGACACCTCAACAAAATGGGGTGGTAGAAAGAAAGAATCGCACACTAGCAGATATGGCTCGTACCATGTTGTGCGAATCGGATCTACCAAAGTATTTTTGGGCTGAAGCAATAAATACTTCATGTTATATCTTAAATCGTGCTTTAGTTAGATCCATCTTAAAGAAAACACCGTATGAGTTGATAAAAGGTAAGAAACCAAATATAAGTTATTTTCATGTTTTCGGTTGTCGATGCTTTATTTTGAATAATGGAAAGGACAATCTCAGTAAATTTAGTGCTAAATCAGATGAGGGGATCTTCTTAGGTTACTCCTCATCTAGCAGAGCATACAGGGTCTTCAACAAGAAAACTCTCGTTGTTGAAGAATCCATTCATGTTGTTTTTGATGAAACTAATGGAGATTCTTCTAGAAAAGAAGAAGATGGTGATGTAGGTATACTTGAAGACCAAATGAAGGAACTCTCCACTCAAGACAAACAACATGAGGATGAGATCAAAGAAGATACAAATCAACGAGATGAAGGAGATCAACCTCCATCAAGAAATCAAGATCTTCCTAAAGAATGGAGGTATGCACATGGTCATCCAAAGGATCTAATCCTTGGTGATCCTTCACAAGGTATAAGAACTAGATCCTCTTTAAGAAACACTAGTAATTATCTTGCCTTCGTTTCGCAAATAGAGCCTAAATCACTAGAAGAAGCTGAAAAAGATGATAATTGGATGAATGCTATGCAAGAGGAATTAAACCAATTCGAAAGAAATGAAGTTTGGACTCTAATGAAAAGACCCCCTAATGTTTCAATTATAGGCACCAAGTGGGTGTATAGAAATAAACTAGATGAAGATGGAATAGTAATAAGAAACAAAGCTAGGCTAGTGGCCAAAGGATATAATCAGGAGGAAGGAATAGATTTTGATGAAACTTTTGCTCCTGTTGCTAGGTTAGAGGCTATTAGACTGCTTTTAGCATATGCATGCTTCATGGATTTTAAACTCTATCAAATGGATGTAAAAAGTGCATTCTTAAATGGCTATATAATGGAGGAAGTTTATGTAGGACAACCTCCAGGTTTTGAAAATCACTTACATCCAGATTATGTGTATAAATTGCATAAAGCATTGTATGGACTTAAGCAAGCCCCTAGGGCATGGTATGAAAGGTTAAGTAATTTCCTAATTGAGAACAAATTCAAGAGAGGAAATGTAGACAAAACCCTCTTTATTAAAAGAAAAGGAAATGACTTATTGCTTGTACAAATTTATGTGGATGATATAATTTTTGGTGCTACTAATGATAGTCTTTGTCAAGAGTTTGCCAAGCTTATGCAGGGAGAATTTGAAATGAGCATGATGGGTGAGCTCAACTTCTTCCTTGGGTTACAAATAAAACAATCAGAGGAAGGCATCTTCATCAGTCAGTCCAAATACATCAAGAAAATGCTGGAAAAATTCAAGATGAAGGATGCAAAGGAAATCAGCACACCCATGGGCTCAAGTTGCAAGCTAGACAAAGATGAAAAAGGTAAAAGTATAGACTGCAAATTATACAGAGGTATGATAGGCTCTCTACTTTATCTTACTGCTAGTAGACCAGATATATTATTCAGTATTTGTATGTGTGCTAGATACCAAGCATGTCCTAAGGAATCACACTTGCAAGCTGTTAAGAGAATTTTTAGATATCTAGTAGGGACATCTAATGTAGGTTTATGGTATTCTAAACAATCTGACATAAACTTAATTGCTTATTCCGATGCTGATTTTGCCGGGTGCAAACTCGACAGAAAAAGCACAAGTGGCACATGTCAATTCTTGGGTGCCAATTTGGTTTCTTGGTTTAGCAAGAAACAAAATTCAGTTGCTTTGTCCACAGCTGAGGCTGAGTACATTGCAGCTGGAAGCTGTTGTGCCCAAGTTCTTTGGATTAAGCAACAACTTGAAGACTTCGGTATCAAAATGGATAATATACCAATTAAATGTGATAATACAAGTGCAATTAATTTAACAAAAAATCCTGTCCAACACTCTAAGTCAAAGCATATAGATATTAGGCATCATTTTATTAGGGATCATGTGCTGAAAAATGATGTGATGATTGAATATGTATGTACAGAAAATCAATTAGCTGATATCTTTACAAAGCCCCTTTGTAAAGAAAGATTCAATTTCTTAAGGAATGCCTTGAGCTTGTATGATCCTAGCAAATGAGTTGAATTTGTATTGGATTACTTTGCTACTCAAACTAGTAATCAACCTCAAGGTAGACATAAGTGAAAATATGAATTCATCTAAGCTAAATGACGAACTGTTTGACTTTCCGGAGGATGGTTACCCTCCCTTGGACTCTTCATGGAGATATTTTCAGAACCTATTTCATAGGTATTCGAAATTTGGTCAAACATTCCTCATTTCAATATTAATAATTCAAAAAATTATCAAATTATTATAGGTTGTATCATTAAGGGGGAGGATCACAAACAAATTCACTCTAAGTTTATCAAAAGAGATCATGTCGATTAGGGTAATTAACCAAAATTGGGAGAAGATAGAATACAGTCTGAAATTTTTCAGTGCCGGAGACGTCTCTGGCAAATCGCAGAGACGTCCCCCCAAGGGGAGACGTCTCGCCTTAGTCGCGGAGACGTCTCGGGGACCGAATGAGGGCTTTTTAAATAGGTCGAAATCGCTCGAGCCGACTCGAGCTTTCTCCCTCATTCCCGACCAAAACGGAAAACCCTAGCCTCCATTTGCTCTCCACCTCAAATCCCAGCCTCCGTTTGCTCTAAATCACAAACCCTAGCATCCATGGCACCAAAGAAAGCTAGGACAACCCGTGGGAGGCGACCTAGAGTAGCGGCCGACGGTGAGGAACAGCGGGAAGAACCCTCCGCGCCTTCTCCTCCGGTTGCTCCGCCGACCACGACGATTTCCTGTGCAAATCGCACAGTCACGACTGGTAGGTACATCGATTTCTCCTTTTTAGATCATGAGGGGTTCTCTATTGGAGAGAGACTCCGAGCTCAAGGGTGGGAGCACCTTTGCACACTAAATACCTCGACCTATCCCGGCCTAGTTAGAGAGTTTTTTAGCAATATGGCATTAGGGGACCAAGGGTACACTGGATGTGTCCGGGGGACATTAGTGGAAGTAAATGAAGATGTCCTATCCACTGTCCTACAAATCCCTAAGGACGGTGAGGCTCCAACCTCACTTCCCCAAAGGGAATTATCCCTAAATCTGCTGTTAGGACAAGAGGACTGCGGCCCTCTTGATGTTATCAACTCCCAAGACCTAAACGCCGAAATGAGATTACTTTTAAGTATTGTCAACCGGGTCTTGTTTCCCAAAACCGGTCGCTTCGATTTTGTTTCGGAGCGAGATTTAGCTATTATGCATCATATCCTACAAGGGATCCCTCTAAACCTTCCTAGACTCATGCTAAATTACATTGCCCTATGTCATAGGTATTCTAGATTTAGTATACCCTATGGCATGATCTTTACCTTAATCTTTAAACACTTCAAGGTTCCCATTCCAACAAATGAACCTGCAAAGGCCTTGAGAAACACCGACTACTATAATGAGGGCACAATGAGAAGAATGGAGTTTCATAAGATAGATGGGTCGTGGGTCAAGGTTCCAAAAAGAAAAGCACAAACCATAGAGCCTGAAATCCCACATCATGAGTCTGACCATCACTCTCCTCCACCTAGCCACATGAACATCCCTGATATTCCCTCCAGCTCAGCTGGACCTTCCACATCCATGCCACCACCTCCTCCAGTCAGTGGGCCCTCCTTCCTATCAGAGGATCAGATGCACACCTTAGCATCTGCCATTTGCCAGCAGATAAGGGAGGAGATGAGATCCATGATCTCCACAGAGTTGGCCCCCATCAGAGCTTCACATGAAGGGCTTCTACAAGAGATGAAGGATATTAGAAGTCAAATTGAAGCTACAACACAAGAAATAATTGGTATGGGTGCCACCCAAACCATCAGATCATTAGAGCTCAAGGACAGCTTGAAGAGCATTTCCAAGAGTCTTAAAGAGCTAACAAAGCCAGATGGCAATGTGAGCACCTTAGTTGCCCAACTCAGAGGAAGAATTGAAATGGCAACTATAGAGTTTGAGGCACTTGTGGCAGGTTTCCACAAGTCACAGGGAGATCAATTTAAGACCCTCATGGATTCTATCAATGCATTCATAGATGCAGCTTGTAAGGCTTATGCACAAAGTACAACTAGTAGGCCCCATGAGCAACGTCGCCGATGATGGATATCTTGTAGGATCTTCTTTTTGTAAATCCTAGACTATTTTGAAACACCTTTTGTATTAGAAATCAATACTTGTAATGATTTCTTCTTTTGACTATGTACTGACTTCAAAGGTTTATGATGACATATGAATGAATACAATCTCTTTTGAACACTTTGTGTACATTGCCAATTCTGCGTATGTGTTTCTGTGATTGTGTATGTGATTGTATGATATGCCATAAAAATTCTTACCACATACCTTGAGTGTTCAAATTTGATACAAAGAAACAATGCACATAAAACAGGGGGAGCACATCTTGTGATAACTATGTTAAACTAAAAGATAAGTCTGAAATGAATTCCAAAACAAAGGGGGAGTGATATGAATACATTAATAGAAATGACTTGGACAGGGGGAGCACAACTTGAATATCCTTGAGTAAAATGAATGCTGAATTCCACTATAAATTGAGTCTTAAGCACCTAAGGATAATTTGTCCCCTTCATGTTGCTGACAAAAAGGGGGAGTAGATAGTATATGGAATGCAAAATTTATAATAGATATTGAATATGGAGATATTGAATGGGGGAGTAGACATGGATATTGAATATGGAATGCAAAATTTTTAATCATACTCCAAAGTTGAATTAGGAAAGATAAAATTGAAGAATATTGATTTTAAGATAATTGCCCTTCTGGAAAAGAAAGGGGGAGTCAAAAAGAATCTAGCTTTCAATTATCTTCAGCATCAATATTTCATTTTAACTTGATTCAAACTCAGTTCATATGCCAAAATCATTTAAGAACTATAAAGATCAATCTTATGCACAAGGAAAGAACTGAATTGAGTGATGCACATTGTATCTAGGCCAAAATATTATACTTGTACATCCGATCAAATACTGTGTATATGTTTAAATTTCAAATTTTGCATATACTCAGTGTTTTGTCATCATCAAAAAGGGGGAGATTGTTGACCCCCTAATGGATTTTGATGAATACAAAACACTAGAGCATAATTCCATTATATCTTAACAATTTAATTAAGGAATTCATGTGTTTTATCTAGAATATTGTTGAGAAATGTCTAGGCAAGTTCCCATAATTTTTATGAATTCATTGAAGAACATTTTGAGTTAATGAAAAAGTTCAGGGACAGCCGAGACGTCTCCTGATGGTTTCAGAGACGTCTCTGGCACAAACAGGAAGAACTGGCACACTTGGAGACGTCCCCGGCACCTGCCGAGTCGTCCCCGCGTTAGCGGAGTCGACTCTCTCAGTAGCGGAGTCGACTCTCTCAGTGGCGGCAGAAAGGCAGTTTTCAAGAGATATGCGCGAGACGTCCCCACTGTACGCCGAGTCGTCCCCGCAGGTAAAAAGGAGAGTTCCCGAGTCGTCCCCAAGATAGCCGAGACGGCTCTCTCAGGGTTTTCCAGAGAATGGTTTTTTCGGTGATAAGGCAGCGGAGTCGACCCTGAGACAGCGGAGCCGTCCCCATGCATAAAGTGCAGACGAGCCGAGACGTCCCCTGAAAGAGCGGAGTCGACTCTCTCAGGGAATTCCAGAGGACATGTCTTTCGGAGATAAAGAAGCGGAGTCGTCCCCAAGGCAGCGGAGTCGTCCCCACTCAAAAAGTGCAGACAAGCCGAGACGTCCCCGTAAAGTGCCGAGTCGACCTCAGACAACATAAAAAGTAAAATCCTGTAGGCGAGACGTCCCTCGTTGTAGCGGAGACGTCCCCGGAGCGCCTGGGACGCGACTGACAGCTTTTCAGGTTTGGTTTGAATTTCAAATCCTTCTCTTTTTGTTTCTAATGGCTATATTTGCTTTTTGGGCTATAAAAAGGGACCTCTTAAGTGGTTCTCAACAACTCTTCACCAACCAAAAAGCTAGATCATTCAAGAGAGAAGTTAGAAAGAAAAGCTCAAGGGAGTGAGTGCATTCAAGGAAGGAAATCAAGTATTCTCAAGTCTCCCAAGCGATTTCAAGCTCAACCACTCTCGTGCGCTCGGGATTCGAAGCTCACACTCAACCCTACGCGCTCCACCTCGGAAGAATCAACATTTCCCACGCTTCCAACGGCAAAAGGATTCTTCCGGGTTACATTATTCATAATTGTTATATTTGCTTCTCAGAGCTTTTATTTCCTTTTGTAAACTCTTTTATTGTGGTGCTTGTTCCAGTCAAGGGACTTGGAACAAGGGAAAGGCGTCCCAAGCCTAAGAGAAATTGGGGGTTTTAGGGTTTGTTGTGAGCCCGGTGTAAAACAACGAGTTGGGTAGTGAACTCGCAAAACTACCGTACTGTAATCTTGGATTATAGTGGAAATTTCCAAAGGCGCTTTGGAGAGTGGATGTAGGAGCGGTGAAGGCTCCGAACCACTATAAAACCGTGTGTTTGTGGTTGTCTCTTCTTATCTCTTTATCTTTATTTTAGTTCTTATATTTGTGTGTTTTATTTTTAATTAGGCAAAAAATTTTTAAAACACCCAATTCACCCCCCTCTTGGGTGACCATCTCTGGGCAACACTCCCTCATCTGCTGGCAAATGACAGATGCTAAGGTACGCATCTGGTCTTCTGATAGGAAGGAGGGCCCACTGATTGGAGGAGGTGGTGGCATGGATGTGGAAGGTCCAGCTGAGCTGGAGGGTATATCAGGGAAATCCATGTGGCTGGGTGGAGGAGAGTGGTGGTCGGACTCCTGATGTGGGATCTCAGGCTCTAGGGTTTGAGCTTTTCTTTTTGGTACCTTGACCCAAGACCCATCTACCTTTTGAAACTCCATTCTTGGCATTGTGCCCTCATTATAGTAGTCGGTGTTTCTCAAGGGTTTTGCAGGTTCATTTTCGGGAATGTGAACCTTAAAGTGTTTAAATACTAGGGTAAATATCATGCCATAGGGTATACTAAACCTAGAATACCTATGACATAGAGCAATGTAGTTTAACATGAGTCTAGGGAGGTTTAGAGGAATCCCTAGTAGGATATGGTGCATGATAACTAAATCTCGCTCCGAAACAAAATCGAAGCAACCGGTTTTAGGAAACAAGACCCGGTTGACAATACTTAAAAGTAATCTCATCTCGGCATTTAGGTCTTGTGAGTTCACTACATCAAGAGGGCCGCAGTCCTCTCGTCCTAAAAGTAAGTTTAGGGCTATTTCTCTTTGGGGATGTGAGGTTGGAGCCTCACCGTCCTTAGGGATTTGCAAAACAGTGGATAAGATGTCCTCATTAATTTCTACTAATGTCCCCCGGACATATGCAGTGTACCCTAAGTCCCCTAAAGCCATATTACTAAACATTTCTCTAACAAGGCCGGGGTAGGTCGAGGTATTGAGGGTACAAAGGTGCTCCCACCCTTGGGCTCGGAGTCTCTCTCCAATAGAGAACCCCTCATTATCTAGAAAATGAAAATCTATGTACCTCCCGGTTGTCACTGTGCGATTTGCACAGGAAATGGTTGTGGTCGGCGGAGCAACCGGAGGAGACGGTGCGGAAGGTTCTTCCCTCCGTTCCTCACCGTCGGCCGCTGCCCTAGGACGCCTCCCACCAGTCCTCCTAGCTCTTTTGGGTGCCATTGAATGGAAATCCTAGGGAAATGAGGAGAAAGAGGCTAGGGTTTGTGTTGGAGAAAAATGGAGGCTAGGGTTTTTGTTTTTGTCGGGGATGAAAGGGAAAGCTCGGGTCGGCTCGAGCTGTTTCGACCTATTTTAAAAACCCTCGTTCGGTCCCCGAGACGTCTCCGCGACTAAGGCGAGACGTCTCGCCTGGGGGGACGTCTCTGCGATTTGCCAGAGACGTCTCCGGCACTGAAAAATTTCAGACTGAATTCTATCTTTTCCCAATTTTTTATTTAATCACCCTAATCAACATGATTTCTTTTGATAAACACAGAGTGAATTTGTTTGTGATCCTCCCCCTTAATAATACATCCTATAATAATTTGATAATGATTTTTGAATTATTAATATTGAAATGAGGAATGTTTGACCAAAATACCTATGAAATAGGCTCTGAAAATATCTCCATGAAGAGTCCAAGGGAGGGTAACCATCCTCCGGAAAGTCAAACAGTTCGTCATTTAGCTTAGATGAATTCATGCTTTCACTTATGTTTACCTTGAGGTGGATTACTAGTTTGAGTAGCAAAGCAATGCAATACAAGTTCAATTTATTTGCTAGGATCATACAAGCTCAAAGCATTCCTTAAGAAGTTGAATCTATCTTTACAAAGGGGCTTTGTAAAGATATCGGCCAATTGATTTTCAGTACATACATATTCAATCATCACATCATTTTTCAGCACATGATCCCTAATAAAATGATGCCTAATCTCTATATGCTTTGACTTAGAGTGTTGGACAGGATTTTTTATTAAATTAATTATACTTGTATTATCACATTTAATTGGTATATTATCCATTTTGATACCGAAGTCTTCAAGTTGTTGCTTAATCCAAAGAACTTGGGCACAACAGCTTCCAGCTGCAATGTACTCAGCCTCAGCTGTGGACAAGGCAACTGAATTTTGTTTCTTGCTAAACCAGGAAACCAAATTAGCACCTAAGAATTGACATGTGCCACTTGTGCTTTTTCTGTCGAGTTTGCACCCGGCAAAATCAGCATCGGAATAAGCAATTAAATTTATGTCAGATTGTTTAGAATACCATAAGCCTACATTAGATGTCCCTACTAGATATCTAAAAATTCTTTTAACAGCTTGCAAGTGTGATTCCTTAGGACATGCTTGGCATCTAGCACACATACAAACACTGAATAATATATCTGGTCTACTAGCAGTAAGGTAAAGTAATGAGCCTATCATACCTCTGTACAATTTGCAGTCTATATTTTTACCTTTTTCATCTTTGTCAAGCTTGCAACTTGAGCCCATGGGTGTGCTGATTTCCTTTGCATCCTTCATCTTGAATTTTTCCAACATTTTCTTGATGTATTTGGACTGACTGATGAAGATGCCTTCCTCTGATTGTTTTATTTGTAGCCCAAGGAAGAAGTTGAGCTCACCCATCATGCTCATTTCAAATTCTCCCTGCATAAGCTTGGCAAACTCTTGACAAAGACTATCGTTAGTAGCACCAAAAATTATATCATCCACATAAATTTGCACAAGCAATAAGTCATTTCCTTTTCTTTTAATGAAGAGGGTTTTGTCTACATTTCCTCTCTTAAATTTATTTTCAATTAGAAAATTACTTAATCTTTCATACCATGCCCTAGGAGCTTGCTTAAGTCCATACAATGCTTTATGCAATTTATAAACGTAATCTGGATGTAAGTGGTTTTCAAAGCCTGGAGGTTGTCCTACATAAACTTCCTCCATTATATAACCATTTAAAAATGCACTTTTTACATCCATTTGATAGAGTTTAAAATCCATGAAGCATGCATATGCCAAAAGTAGTCTAATAGCTTCTAATCTAGCAACAGGAGCAAAAGTTTCAACAAAGTCTATTCCTTCCTCCTGATTATAACCTTTGGCAACTAGTCTAGCTTTGTTTCTTATGACTATTCCATCTTCATCTAGTTTATTTCTATACACCCACTTGGTGCCTATAATTGTAACATTAGGGGGTCTTTTCATCAGAGTCCAAACTTCATTTCTTTCAAATTGGTTTAATTTCTCTTGCATAGCATTCATCCAATTATCATCTTTTTCGGCTTCTTCTAGTGATTTAGGTTCTATTTGTGAAACGAAAGCAAGATAATTACTGATATTTCTTAGAGAGGATCTTGTCCTTACCCCTTGCGAAGGATCACCAAGGATTAGATCCCTTGAATGACCATGTACATACCTCCATTCCTTAGGAAGATCTTGATTTCTTGATGGAGGTTGATCTTCTTCATCTTGCTGAATTGTATCTTCTTTGATCTCATCCTCATGTTGTTTGTCTTGTATGGAGAATTCCTTCATTCGGTCTTCAAGTATACCTGCATCACCATCTTCTTCTTTTCTAGAAGAATCTCCGTTAGCTTTATCAAAAACAACATGAATGGATTCTTCAACAACAAGAGTTCTCTTGTTGAAGACCCTGTATGCTCTACTAGATGAGGAATAACCTAAGAAGATCCCCTCATCTGATTTAGCACTAAATTTGCTTAGATTGTCCTTTCCATTATTTAAAATAAAGCATCGACAACCGAAAACATGAAAATAGCTTATATTTGGTTTCTTACCTTTTATTAACTCATAAGGTGTTTTCTTCAAGATGGATCTAACTAATGCACGGTTTAAAATGTGACATGCAGTATTTATTGCTTCAGCCCAAAAATATTTTGGTAGATCCGATTCGCACAACATGGTACGAGCCATATCTGCTAGTGTGCGATTCTTCCTTTCTACCACCCCATTTTGTTGGGGTGTCCTAGGTGCCGAGAAATTGTGATTGATACCATTTTCGTCACAAAACTTTTCAAAGTGCTAATTTTCAAACTCGGTACCATGATCACTCCTAATTGCTTTTAGTTTAAGATTGAGTTCATTCGAAACTCTATTATGAAACTTGATAAAAGCGGGAAAGGACTCATCTTTATGTGCAAGAAATGAAACCCATGTAAAACGTGAAAAATCATCAACAATTACAAGACCAAATTTCTTACCCCCTAGACTAGTAGTTCTAGTGGGTCCAAACAAATCCATGTGGATTAGTTCTAAGGGTTTTGTTGTTGAGACTATGTTTTTAGACTTGAAAGAGCTTCTCGTTTGTTTCCCTAATTGACATGCAGCACAAATTTTGTTCTTTTCAAAATCTATCTTTGGTAGTCCTTTGACTAGATCTTTTGTAATCAATTTAGAAATTAAATCCATGCTAGCATGTCCTAACCTACGATGCCATAACCAACTAGTCTCATTGACTTTGGGACTCATGGCTACAAGACATTGGCCATCCTTCATGGTGAGATCATCAAGATCAACCATGTAAACATTTCCATGCCTATGTCCTGTGAGTATGATCTCATTGTCAATTGGACTACTAATTATGCATAGTGATGATTCAAATGACACTTTAAATCCCTTGTCACAAAATTGACTTATACTTAATAAATTATGTTTTAGTCCATTAACTAACAATACATTGTCAATAAAAGAGGAGGGTGAAATGGAGATTTTACCAACACCAATGATTTGACCTTTAGCATTGTCTCCAAATGTGACTACTCCTCCTTCTTTTGATTTCAAAGTGACGAAGAGACTCTTGTCACCGGTCATATGCCTTGAGCAACCACTATCAAGATACCACATTCTCTTTTTGTTTCCGGCTGCAAGGCATACCTGCAAAATGATCATGTGAAGCTCTTAGGTACCCAAGTTTTCCTGGGTCCTTCGTGGTTAGTGTAGTTGGTTCCCTTAGGCACCCATACTTTAGTTATGTTTTTAGCTTTTACAAATGTACTCTTGTTAATTTGGATCTTTCTTTGAATACAAGAGTAGGCTTTATGTTCATTCTTTCCACAATGAAAGCATGTAGGTTTTTCAGTTTTGACATCTTTTGCTTTCACAAAGAAATTCTTTAGATATTTTTGTTGCTTGTTAGTTTTATATCCTAATCCGGCTTTATTAAAAATAGCTCTTTGATTTGAAAGAATAAGATTTAATTTTTCAGAGCTTTGTGTGAATTTTTCAACAATTGGTTTGTACTTATGTACCTCATTCTTAAGATTCAAATTTTCTTTAACTAGTTCTTCCTTATCCTTTTTAAGAGATTCAACATTTTGTGCGAGTGAGGTATTATTATCGAGTAGGGATTTTACTTTTAGATTTAATTTCTTAATTAGTGTTTTTGCCTTTTCATTTTCAATGCTAAGTTTTGAATTTTTGATTTCTAGGTCAATAGTGTTAATATTTTTAATGCTCTCCTTTTCAATTAATAGGTTTTCAATATCTTCCTTCAGTTTTTGATTGGAGACTTTTAATTCTTTATTCTTTGCTCCTAACATACTACAATCACCCATAAGTTCTTGAAAAGCTTCATATAATTCTTCTAAAGTAAAATTTATAGTTGGGTTTTGATATACCTTGTCGTCTTCGAATGCCATGAAGCACAAATTGGCGGTCTCTTCCTTCTCTTCCTCGGAAGATGATGTGTCACTATCATCCCATGTTGCCTTCAATGCCTTCTTCTTCTTCTTTCCAAAATACTTCTTTTGTTGAGGGCATTCGGAACGAATGTGTCCCGGTCTCTTGCAATCATAGCATATGATTGGGTCTCTTTCTTTTTTTTTTCTTTTTCCCAATCATTTCTCCCTCCAAACTTTTTTCTTGGGAAGGGTTTCTTTTTCCTCATGAATTTTTTAAACTTCCTAACTATCAAACCCAAGTCCTCGTCCTCACTTTCTTCCTCACTCTCACTACTTTCTTCTTCACACACACTCGAAGTAGCCTTGAGTGCAATTGTCTTCTTCTTTGGCAAATCATCTTCATGTTGCTTCATCGTGAGCTCATGCGTCATCAATGAGCCCAAAAGTTGTTCTAGTCCCAAGGTGTTGAGGTCTTTAGCTTCTACGATCGCCGTGACCTTTGCTTCCCATGCTTTCGGCAAAGACCTGAGAATTTTACTTACAAGTTCCGGATTAGTATAAGATTTACCCAAACTCTTTAGACCATTAATTATATCGGTAAAACGTGTAAACATGCATGTGATGGTTTCATTGGGTTCCATCTTAAACAACTCATATTTGTGAACTAGAATATTCACTTTGGACTCTTTGACTTGATTTGTACCCTCGTGGGTAACTTCAAGCCTATCCCATATTTCCTTAGCGGAACTACATGTGGAGACTCTATTAAACTCATTTACATCTAGGGAACAAAATAATGAGTTCATGGCTCTAGAATTGAGTTGAGCCATTCTATCATCATTCTCATCCCAATCCTCCTCAGGTTTGGGAACTTGAATGCCATTAACCATGTGTGATGGTTCTTGTGGTCCCTTGACTATAACCCTCCACAAGGCATAGTCTTGTGCTTGAATGAAGATCCTCATTCTAGTTTTCCAATAGGTATAATTTGTCCCATTGAAGAGTGGAGGTCTATTGGTTGCCTGCCCCTCAGCAGGAACATTGTTAAAGGGTGTTCCCATCTAGATCTTTGGCTAAGACGGTTAGGTCTTCAAGAAATACACAGAGCACCCGCTCTGATACCACTTGTTGCCCAGAGATGGTCACCCAAGAGGGGGGGTGAATTGGGTGTTTTAAAACTTTTCGCCTAATTAAAAATAAAACACACAAATGTATGAACTAAAGTAAAGAAAGAGGAATGAGAAAGGTCAATCGCAAACACAAGGTTTTATAGTGGTTCGGAGCTTCCACTGCTCCTACATCCACTCCCCAAAGCACCTTTGGGAATTTCCACTATAATCCAAGATTACAGTCCGGTAGTTTTGCGAGTGCACTACCCAACTCGTTGTTTTACACCGGGCTAACAACAAACCCTATAACCCCCAATTTCACTTAGGCTTGGGACGCCTTTCCCTTATTCCAAGTCTCTTGACTGGAACAAGCACCACAATGAAAGGTTTTACAAAGGATTGAAAAGCTCTAAATAAGCAAATATGACAATGATAAACAATAGAACCCGGAAGAATCCTTTTGCCGTTGGAAGCGTGGGAAATGATGATTCTTCCGATGTGGATCGCGTAGGCTTGAGTATGAGCTTTGAATCCTGAGCGGAAGAGAGTGGTTGAGCTTGAAATCACTTGGGAAGCTTGAAAGCACTTGATTTCTTCACTTGAATGCACTCACTCTCTTGAACTTCTCTTTCTTGCTTCTCTCTTAAATGATCTAGCTTTGGGTTGGTGAAGAGTTGTTGAGAAGCACTTAAGAGGTCCCTTTTATAGCCCAAAAAGCAAATATAGCCGTTAGAGATAAAGTAAAAGAGATTTGAAATTCAAACCAAACCTGCAAAAGTTGTCAGTCGCGTCCCAGGCGCTCCGGAGACGTCTCCGCTTCAACGCGAGACGTCTCGGCTGTATAAATTTACTTTTCACTTTGTTTGGGGTCGACTCGGCACTTTACGGGGACGACTCTGGAATTGTATCGTTTGAATCCTTGTTTTTCTGTTTTTCTGAGAGGGTCGTCTCTGTACTTTACGGGGACGTCTCGGCTTGTTTGCACTTTTTGCATGGGGCGACTCCGCTGCTTTGGGGACGACTCCGCTGTTATAACTCCGAAAAACATGTCTTCTGGAATTCTCTGAGAGAGTCGACTCCGCTCTTTCAGGGGACGTCTCCGCTGCCTTATCACCGAAAATGACATCCTCTGGAAAACCCTGAGAGAGCCGACTCCGCTACCTCGGGGACGACTCGGGAAGTCTGCTTTTTACTTGCGGGGACGACTCCGCGTACGGTGGGGACGTCTCGCGCATATCTCTTGAAAACTGCCTTTCTGCCGCCACTGAGAGAGTCGACTCCGCTACTGAGAGAGTCGACTCCGCTATCGCGGGGACGACTCGGCAGGTGCCGGGGACGTCTCCAGACGTGCCAGTTCTTCCTGTTTGTGCCAGAGGCGTCTCTGAGACAACCCGGAGACGTCTCGGCTGTCCCTGAACTTTTTCTTTCATCCCAAAAATTCTTCAATAAGTCCTTAAAAAATCATGGGAACTTGCCTAGACATTTCTTAACAATATTCTTAATAAAATACATGAAATCCTCAATTAAATTGTTAAGATAAATGAAATTATACTCTAGTGTTTTGTATTCATCAAAATCCATTAGGGGGTCAACAATAGTTGAGAAACTCTATTTTTAATCATCAAAATCAATGAACTAGTGGAAAATACCACTAGGATGGATCAATCACTCCTAATCCCCTCCTAAGCACACTAAATCTCTCTTCACTTAAGGGTTTTGTAAAAATGTCAGCTAATTGATCATCAGTGCAAACAAATTGAAGTGTCACATCACCATTCAGTACATGATCTCTTATGAAGTGATGTCTTATCTCAATATGTTTAGTTCTTGAATGCTGAATTGGATTTTTAGTTAGGTTAATGGCACTTGTATTATCACAATTAATAGGAATTTTATCTTGTTTAATGCCATAATCTTCCAATTGTTGTTTGATCCACAAGATTTGAGCACAACAACTCCCGGCTGCAACATATTCAGCTTCAGCAGTAGATAATGCAACCGAGTTTTGTTTCTTGCTAAACCATGAGATTAAGTTTTTTCCTAGGAATTGACATGACCCGCTGGTGCTTTTTCTATCAAGTTTACATCCAGCAAAGTCTGAATCTGTATATCCTATTAAGTTTAGGCTAGATTCTTTAGAATACCATAACCCTATATTCTTTGTTCCTATTAGGTATTTAAAGATTCTCTTGACTGCAATTAGATGAGATTCCTTAGGATTAGACTGATATCTAGCACACATGCAAACACTAAACGTGATATCAGGTCTACTTGCAGTAAGATACAATAAAGATCCTATCATACCTCTATATAATTTCTGATCTACAGATTTACCTGATTCATCTTGGTCTAATTTGCATAATGAGCTCATGGGGGTGCTGATTGACTTGTTCCCCTCCATATCAAACTTCTTAAGCATCTTCTTGATGTACTTAGCTTGATTGATGAAGATGCCTTCTTCAGATTGTTTGATTTGAAGCCCGAGGAAATAATTCAGCTCTCCCATCATGCTCATTTCAAATTCACTCTGCATCAAGTCAGCAAATTCTTCGCAGAGGCGATTGTTAGTAGCACTGAAAATAATATCATCAACATAAATCTGTACTAACAACATATCTTTGTTTTTCTTCTTTAGAAACAATGTTGTATCTACATTACCCCTAGAAAACTCATGTTCTAATAGGAATTTGCTAAGCCTCTCATACCATGCTCTAGGTGCTTGTTTCAAACCATAAAGTGCCTTGTTCAATTTATATACATGATTAGGGTATTGATGATTTTCAAAACCAGGAGGTTGTTCTACATATACCTCCTCATTAATATACCCATTTAAGAATGCACTTTTTACATCCATTTGAAATAATTTGAAGTCCTTAGAGCATGCAAATGCTAGTAAAAGTCTAATTGCTTCAAGTCTAGCTACAGGAGCAAAGGTTTCATCAAAATCTATACCTTCTTCTTGATTATAACCCTTTGCTACTAGTCTAGCCTTATTCCTTATTACAATTCCATTTTCATCAAGTTTATTTTTATAAATCCATTTGGTACCTATAATTGAATATTCAGTAGGTCTTTCAACTAGATTCCATACTTTGTTTCTAGTAAATTGGTTTAATTCTTCTTGCATTGCATTTATCCAATTTACATCTTTTTCAGCTTCTTCTATGTGTTTGGGCTCAAAATGTGAAACGAAAGCTAGATGATTGTTTAAGTTCCTAAGAGATGCTCTAGTCCTAACAGGTTGAGATGGATCATCTAGAATTAATTCCTTAGGATGCCCGTGAGCAAACCTCCAAGCCTTAGTCAGCCCATGATCCATAATAGCCTCTTGGCTTGATGATGCATTTCCAATTAATTTTTGATTATCATCTTGTAATGTCATCTCATCTATCTTCTCTTCAAGAATTTCACCATCATCATCAAAATTAACTCTCTTGCTAGAAGAGATATCACTAAAATCATCAAAAACAACATGTATGGATTCTTCTATAACTAGGGTTCTTTTATTAAAGATTCTATAGGCTTTACTAGTTGTGGAGTACCCCAAGAATATACCCTCATCAGATTTAGAGTCAAATTTTCCTAGATTATCTTTTCCATTATTATGAACAAAACACCTACATCCAAAAATATGAAAATAGTTCACTTTTGGTTTTCTGTTTTTCCAAAGTTTATAAGGTGTTTTCTTTATGATGGGTCTTAATAAAACTCTATTTAATATATGACAAGAAGTATTGACAGCTTCTCCCCAAAAGTACTTAGGGAGGTTACTTTCACACAACATAGTTCTAGCCATTTCCTCTAGAGTTCTATTTTTCCTCTCCACAACTCCATTTTGTTGTGGTGTCCTAGGTGCAGAAAAATTGTGTTATCCCTTTTTACTACAAAACTCATCAAATAAATGATTTTCAAATTCGGTACCATGGTCACTTCTAATAGCTATTACAGAAGTATCTCTAGCATTTGTTACTTCTTTATGAAATTTCTTGAAAATTGAAAATGCTTGATCCTTATGGCCTAAGAACATGACCCAAGTATATCTAGAATAATCATCTACGATAACTAGACCATATTTATTTCCACCTAGACTTGTGGTTCTAGTTGGTCCGAATAGGTCCATGTGTAGTAGTTCTAGAGGTCTAGAGGTAGAGACACAATTTATAGATTTAAATGAGTTCCTTGATTGTTTGCCAAATTGACATGCTTCACATATTTTATTCTTTTCAAACTTTAATTTTGGCAAACCTATCACAGAATCTCTTTTAACTAGTTTAGATATGGTGTCCATGCTTGCATGACCTAACTTACGGTGCCATAACCAACTAGCATCATTATCCTTAGTTTCATTAACAACTAAACATGGGTTGTGTTTGGCAAGATCCTCAAGGTCTACAACATACACATTTCCACGTCTTATTCCTTTAAAAACTAAACTATTGTCATTTGGGTTTGTTATGATGCATAGTGATGGTTTAAACATAACATTATAACCTCTATCATATAATTGACTAATGCTTAATAAATTATGCTTAAGACCATCAACATATCGAACATTATCAATAAAAGTTGAAGGGGTAATTTGTACTTTACCTATACCAATGATGTGACCTTGGTTATTGTCTCCAAAAGTCACAACACCTCCCTTCTTAGCTTCAAGGGTGAAGAATTGATCCTTGTCACCCGTCATGTGTCTTGAGCAGCCACTATCCAAGTACCAACAATTTTTGTCGACCTTGGCTGCAAGACACTCCTACACAAGCAAATCATATAATCTTAGGTACCCAAGTTTTCTTGGGTCCTTCATGGTTAGTAATGTTGGTTCCTTTTGGAACCCAAACCCTCTTAATTTTTCTTTTAGTTTTTCCTTTCCTATACTTACACACATTTGCTTTATGTCCTAAAATTCCACAACAAAAGCAGGTTATTTTCTTAGTTTTACTTTTCCCTGCTTTAACAAAGAAGTTACTAAGAAGTTTTTGCTTATGTTTAGGTTTATACCCTAAACCCGCTCTATTGAATACCGCTCGTTGACTATTAAGTATCATATTCAATTTTTCAGAACTATATGTAAATTTTTCAACCAAGGATTTGTATTTTTCAAGTTCTTTAGTTAGTGTTTCTTTTTCTGCTTTTAGATCATTTAGTTCTTTTGTGAGACTCTCATTTATATGTTTATTGTTTTTGGGTTCTAATGTTTCTTTGTTCAGCCTTTCATTTTCTTTAGTTAAGGTATTATTCTTTTGTATCAAGATTTGGTTACTTGTTTTAAGTTCTGCATTTTCTTTGATAAGAACATCTTTATCCTTAACTAATGAATCATACTTACGGAGATGAATTTGGTTAGTTACTTTTAGTTCTTTGTTTTTAACGTTTATTGTTTTGTATTCATCCATTAATTCATTGAAAGCATCATATAATTCATCGAAAGTAAAATCTAAATGTGATGCGGAAGTTACCTCATTTTCATTGGCCATGAAGCAGAAATTGGCCTTTTCTCCTTGTTCCTCATCCGATGATGATGATGATGTGTCGGAGTCCGATAGGGTGGTGACAAGGGCTTTCTTCTTCTTGTACTTGCTCTCCTTCTTCAGTAAAGGACACTCAGCTCTGATGTGTCCTGGCTTCTTGCACTCATAACATCCAATCCCCTCATTTTTCCTTTTCTTTCCTTTATCCTTTCGATAGAAATTTGAGGGGCCTCTCCTTTGATGAAAGGACTTCTTTTGGTTGATGAATCTTCTGAACTTACGTACGAGAAGAGCCTCATCATCCTCTCCCTCGTGATCTTCTTCTTCACTGCTACTACTGCAAGACAAGTCTTTGTTAGATGATGTAGATTTGAGAGCTATTACCTTTTTCTTATGGGAGGACTCTTCTTCGCTGTGTTGCTTCATTGTTAGCTCGTGCGTCATTAGGGATCCAAGAAGCTCCTCAAGTGGTAGCTTGTTCAAGTCCTTGGCTTCTTGGATTGCCGTCACCTTGGCTTCCCATGACCTTGGTAGACAGCGAAGAATCTTCCTGACAAGATCACTGTTAGTATAGTTTTTGCCAAAGCTTTTTAGGCCATTGACAATGTCAGTAAATCTAGTGAACATGCAAGTGATCGTTTCATTAGAATCCATCTTAAATAGTTCATACTTATGAACCAATATGTTTATTTTGGATTCTTTGACTTGATTCGTGCCCTCATGGGTCACTTCAAGTCTATCCCAAATCTCTTTTGCAGAATTGCAAGTAGAGACTCTATTGAATTCATTCCTATCTAATGCACAGTAAAGCACATTCATTGCTTTGGAATTGAGTTGTGCCTTTCTCATGTCATGGTCATCCCAATCCTTTTCGAGTTTGGGTACAGTGACACCCTCTACATAGATGGATGGGATGTATGGTCCATTTACTACAATGGTCTACATCTCATAGTCTTGGGCTTGGATAAATATTCTCATCCTAGCCTTCCAATATGAGTAGTCGGATCCATTAAAGAATGGGGGTCTTTGGGTGGACTGACCCTCAATGTGGGAAGATCCAAATGGGGTTGTCATTTTGATCTTTTACTCTTAGGGTAGAAGAGTTTAGGCTCTGATACCACTTGTTGCCCAGAAAGACAACCCAAGAGGCGGGGTGAATTGGGTTTTAAAATAATTTTGCAATTAAAACGTTTGTGGATGACTAATTAATACTTTTGCAAGATGATTAATTAGTTGCTATGTGCTATGAGTGAAATGAGAGTGAGAGAGAGAGACACAAGCAATCACAAACACAATGTTTATAGTGGTTCGGAGCTATCCCTTGCTCCTACGTCCACTCCCCAAGTCTCACTTGGAAATTCACTATAACCCCTTGGATTACAGCCGGTTGTTTTACAAGCTCACAACCCAACTTGTTGTTTTACGAGCTCACAACGAACTCGGTCGGTTTTCCCAGGCTCACCGACTAGAACCACCCCGATTGTTTTTCCGGGATCACAATCGAACCCTTACACGTTGGTTTTACCCTCGGCTCACCAACCAACCTCTACACTCTTGATTCAATCCCCTGATTGAATCAAGCAAAGACAAGATGGAAAGAACAAAGACAAATAGAAAAACAGAGCTTCTAAAAAGCAGATATACAGCAATATAAACTAGAGAGAAGTTAAGAGCCCTCAAACACGTTTGAGTTGGAGTAGAGTAGGACATCTTGAATTGTGAGTCTCCTCTTAAATGTCTGGTCGACTTGAAGGCAGGAGGAGACTTCTTTAAATGCTGGGAAGAGGTAGCTGGATGGAGTTAATGGCGCTCTTCCTTCTTTTCTGTTGAAAACCAGTTGGCCGAGATAGGATGGTTGATTTCTTTGAGTGGAATGGTGCTTCTCTACCTTGCTACAGTCCTCTATGGCTATTTAAGTCATTCCCCACGGAAACTAGCCGTTAGACACTTTTTTCTGCCCGTTCTGCACACTCTGCACATCCTGACAATATGTCCGTTGGGGTCGGAGTCGACTCGCGCGATCTGGAGTCGACTCGGCTGTAGCGGGAGTCGACTCATGCTTTTCTGGAGTCGGCTCGGCAACTGTTCCGGATTTGAATTAAAGTGACCTCCGCGACTGGGAGTCGACTCGACTTAACCCGGAGTCGACTCGCCAACTTCTGGAGCTAACTTGCCATTTTCGGAGTCGGCTCATCCCATGAAGTCCATGGAGCTAATTTTTCAACTTGGCCCACTCGAGTCGACTCGACAATCCTGGGAGTCGACTCGGCGCTCAGAGCCCGAACTCCCGATCTTCTGTCTTTTGGCTCATCCAGTCTTGGAGTCGACTCGAACTGTTCCGGAGTCGACTCGGCTCTCAGTTTCCGAAAACTGCTCTCTGACTTTTGCCTTGTGTACCACTGAGAGTCGACTCTACGCTTTCTTTGGAGTCGACCTGCCAACCATCGGAGTCGACTCGCGTTCCACAGGAGTCGACTCGAATCTCAGGGTCGAAAATCGCTTTCTGACTTTTCTGTCTGTAACTCCTTGGAGTCGACTCATACTACTCCGGAGTCGACTCGGTAATCATCGGAGTCGACTCGCGCACTTCAGGAGTCGACTCGCTGACAGATTTTGAGTTGAGTCTTTCTGTTCGTCTGTCAGTTCTCAGTCGGAGTCGACTCGTAATGATCCGGAGTCGACTCGACCCGTGCCAGTGATTCTGATACGCTTGGAGTCGACTCGTAATATCCCGGAGTCGACTCGAGTCTCAAACTTTGGTTCAAACTGACTTCTTAACTTATCCAAAATATCTTGAACCAAGTCTAGAAACACTTAGACAAGATTTTCACTGAAACACTCAATTGAATTCATTAGTAAACAAAAGATATACTCAAATGCTTTGAGCTCATCAAAATCAAATAGGGTTTTAATCAATCACTCCACAATAAGGGTCCCCAAATATATTTGATTGGTCCCTCCACTAAAGTTTTATTATAGAACAATACCCTGTAATTAAGTATTAGTCCCTGCAATGAATTGTGTTGCATAAATAATCCATTAGAGACCAACTTTGGGGGCCCTATTGGGCCAAGTCTATGTGGGCCCATTGGGCCGTGTTCGATATGGCCCCTATCGGGCCATGCCTACTATGGACCAACTCTGGGCCCTGTTGTGTCGTGCCCAGTAGTATTACTTTTGGATTTTGCTTAGCTCTGAAATTAACAAGGGATTAATTATATTTAAACAGGTGAACCTGATCCGCCTATCTGAAGTAGGGATTAAGCGAGAAGAGGTAAGTAACTTAATGCTTCAAAGTGCATTTTTCAAATTATTTAGTAAAATAACTATTAGTGAATTAAATTTCAAAATATGATTTGTATTTAGTAAAATGGGTCGGACATGTCTAAATTTCATCTGAAAATTTTGTTATATGCTCTGAAATCTGTAAACTATAACTGGATAATTTATGAAATCTGTTTTATATATATATATGCATTCTCAGCATGGCTATGATCTATTTTGTTCTGTTCTGGCCCCACCAATGGAGATTATACGTTGGACCTGTCGACTTATAATCTATGAGGAACCGGTTTCGACACCGCGCCACCGGTAATTAGAATAGTAGTTTCTGGACACCGTTGCCACCGGTGACTAACAATAGTGATTTCTGGTACTCTGTGCAACCCATGCCACTGGGTTACATGGCCGTAGCCTATTATGTTGAGATTCTGGTATCAGAGTTTTTAAAAAAATGATAATAAGTTTTGAAAATAGAAAAACGATGTTATTTATATTTATTCCAGTCATTCCTGTATTTTGATCTGATATACTCTGACCCCACTTTGAATATTTTGTTGCTTACTGGGCTAGTGTAGCTCATTATTTTATTTTCTCTATTTTTTCAGATTCAGAGACTTGATCGTACGGGATTGGAGAGTGCGTTAGATTTTTCGATTATTTCTTCAGTTATTAGCATTTTAGATTATCTTGGACATTTGAATGATATTAGCAAATGTTATTTTGAAATTTTGTAAGACTGCTTTTGACCAACTTAAATAATTATGTCATCTTTAAACATCTATGATTACTTTGATATGATCTGCTGCCTTGCACACCTTTACGGCCCGCCGTGTGGGCGTGCGGCGTCTGCCGCGCCTCGGGCTCGGGGCGTGACAAATTTGGTGGTATCAGAGCCAGGTTCAGATTCCTAGGGATTGTGTTTGAAATAGTCGGATGGAGCTTAAGTTTTAGGATCTTTAGGATTCGTTGGAAAGTTTGAGAGATGGGCAGACATTAGGCCATTAGATGAAGGTATTTATTTACTTTTGCTATTGATAAATTTATGTTATTTTATCAAATTTTTGAAATGTTAAAATTAGAATGCAACCTAATTATGGTGGTAACCATAGTGTGAATAAGTTATTCTGAGAGTTTTCTTGGTGGAGCAATTTGTATTTCAAATTATGATTAATTAGATTTTGACTAAATTAAGTGAAAGAATATTAGTCATGGGATATTATTGTGTAACGTAATTATTTTAGAAGTTTAACTTGATATCACTGTGGATATTGCCTCTAGTTCAAGTTAATTATTTTGGTGGCAAGTTAAGGTTCATTTCTAAAAAGTTGTTTAAAGTTTAGACTAGAAAATATTTTATAATATTCATTGAAATATTAACTCTGTGATTTGGAAATAGTTTCTGATGGTTTTCCTTATTAAGGAGAATTTTAATGTCAAAGAAAAGTATAGTATTTTTTATTTTGTTCGATATGGATATCATTGTGTTATTAGTAAATTTTCTAAGTCCAGTAGATTTACAAGATCCCGAAATATTTGTATTCCAAATAAAAATATTTTACTTATTTGAGGAGTTAATCTCAATGTAAAATCATAGAGATTATATCTTAGTAGAATTTCTTGTAAATCTTTGAACCAGATCATTAGATTCTTGTGAGTTAAATATTTATAAATCAAGGCCATGAGTTGATTATGGATTTTGTATCACCATATGAGAAAAGCAAGTGTGATATCGTGAGAGGCCCAAATGAGTTTAGCCTAAAAGAAAAGATTCAGAATGATTGAGTAAGCTCCTGAGTAAGTTAATCTAGAATCTTTTAATCGAAGCTTGGAATAAATATCAACTTATATAATGGAATTGTCAAGGAAAACTAGAATTGGCTTAGTTCAAATTTGGATCTAGAATATGATTACTTGATCATATGATGGTACAAATACGGCAACTTTCTCAAGCATTAATCATGACCTAGTGTACTTGGGAAGCAAGGATAAAATTTTGCTTGGATATAAAAAAAAAAATGTTGATAATCTGGGATCATTAAGAAATTTTGGAGAATATTGATCAGAGTTGCGCAGCGAAAGTATGATGGACTGAGTAAATTTTAACTGGCCAAAAATATTGACTGTGTTTTGGTAACATGTTATGATGAAAGACTATATTGTTCAATAATGAATGATTTTATTAATAAGAGAATGTGAATACTATTGATTCTCTGGTCAATCATGATATGATTATGTTATCTCTTGGATAGACTTTACTATTTTTGGGTATGCTAAGAAAATAATAATAATAATAATAATTTGAGCGTATCATGACTCGGGTTAGTTGATTGTTGACCAAATATGGTCTAATTTGTTAAGTATCTAAATAAACCATGCATTATTTGCTCCCATCTTATGATTTATAAGTTTAAGTTAAAAGCTTTGTGGCATATTGAATCATGGTATCAATACTTTGCCTTCTCAGACATGCTTTTATGATTTGATGCAAATCATTTTTGAGATAGACCGTTGCTATCTAATGATCATCACTACATGTTCATTTTGTGAATTACATTTCTAGCCATTTAATGATTTGACTCTAAGGTTGGTCATTATCCTTTGAGGGATCAGCACACTACCATGACAAGTGTATGAGATCTATTTCATTTCAAGTTCTATCCCAAACACAACTAATTTTAATCAATCATATTGTGAATCGATTTTGATCTGATCTTGAGTCAACATGCACCAAGATGATAATTTCAATCTGAGAATTCAGTTAGTCACTTATCTAGTGCTAATCTTGCGAGTGTATATGAAAGTTTTGATAATTGATTCAAAGTTATCTATCACATTGATTTTTATCGAGAAGAATGAGATCTTGGATTTATATTATTTAATAGGCTGAGCATTTCTAAATTTGAAAGGCATAGATCTCTCAAATTTCGAGGACGAAATTTTTAAGGGGGAGAGAATGTGAGATACGGGGCTGAAGTCGGCAGCCACAACCGACTTCAACCCCATTCCCCTTTTGGAAGGGGCTAGAGCAAGGGATCGCAGACGCGATCCCCTCTAGCTTTCTTCGGGCGCAGCAAGGGCGGGGTGCCACGGGCGTTACGTGGCAGCCTCGCAGTCGTTCCGCAGCCACCCCGCAGCTGCACGAGCGGCCGTTGATTTCGCCCAACCGCCGCAATTTTCGCGGCGGAAAGCCCTTGAAATAGGGTTATAAAACCCCCATTTCCTCCTCCCTTGGATCCTCCACCGAGCACCTCCTATCCTTTCCCCCCTCTCTTCCCTGCTTTTCCTCCTCCTCCGGTGACCGCGTGCGCCACCCCAACCGAGCTTCTCCACCCTAGGTCATCTTCTTCCTTGGATTTTTTTTGGTTCCCTCTGCTTCCCCTGTTTTGAGATCTAGTTTGGCCATTGGAAACCCCACCGCCGTCGTCGCTGCTAGCTGCCGGATCGAACCACCTGCGGTCGGGATCCGCCGCCTCCGTCGACCGCCGGTAAGCCTCTTCTTCTTGTTATTCATTCTATTGCCAAATAGCTTTGATTCTTCCCTTTGTTTTGGCCCCAAACCGAGACCAAGCTCGGTTGTTCTCGACCCCGACCACCGCAACGGCCACCGGCCGTCACTGCGGTTGGCTGGCCGTCGACCGGACGACGGCCTCCGCCATCCAGGCTGGTCGCCTAGACCCCATCCCCGGTCCTTTCTTCCTCTTCTTTTTCTTGTCCGTGGGGGTTTGGGGAAGAAGAAGGGCCCTGTTCACGGGCCCTATTCACTGCGGGCCCAACTTAGGCCTGGTTCGAACCCAAAACCCGAAAAAAGGAAAAAAAAAAACCCAAAACCCGAAACTCAGTTCAGACCAGCAACCCGAAACCCAGTTCAGACCCGAAACCCGAACCCGTTTGGCCAATAAATAGAATTTTGTTGTGAAGCCCTGGACAGTATATTATTTCACAAAAGAGCCTTCTACAATTTATGTTTGTTCCCTATAAGAAAGATTATTAAATAAGGATCCCTAAATATATTTGATTGGTTCCTCCACTAAAGTTTTATTATAGAACAGTACCCTATAATTAAGTATTAGTCCCTGCAATGAATTGTGTTGCATAAATAATCCATTAGAGACCAACTTTGAGGGCCCTATTAGGCCAAGTCTATGCAGGCCCATTGGGTCGTGTCCGATATGGGCCCTATCGGGCCATGCCTACTATGGACCAACTTTGGGCCCTATTGTACCGTGCCCAGTAGTATTATTTTTGGATTTTGCTTAGCTCTGAAATTAACAAGAGATTAATTAAATTTAAATAGGTGAACCTGATCCGCCTATCTAAAGTAGGAATTAAGCGAGAAGAGGTAAGTAACTTAATGCTTCAAAGTGCATTTTTCAAATTATTTAGTAAAATAACTATTAGTGGATTAAATTTCGAAATATGATTTGTATTTAGTAAAATGGGTCTGGCATGTCTAAATTTTATCTGAAAATTTTATTATATGCTCTGAAATCCATAAACTATGACTGAAAAATTTATGAAATATGTTATATATATATATATGCATTCTCAGCATGGCTATGATCTGTTCTGTTCTGTTCTGGCCCCGCCAATGAGAATTATATGTTGGACCTATCGACTTGTAATCTGTGAGGAACCGGTTTCGACAACGCGCCACCGGTGATTAGAATAGTGGTTTCTGGACACCGTTGCCACCGGTGACTAACAATAATGGTTTCTGAAACTCTGTGCAACCCATGCCACTGGGTTACGTGGCCGTAGCCTATTATGTTGAGATTATGGTATCAGAGTTTTTGGAAAAATGATAATAAATTTTGATTATAGTAAAACGATGTTATTTTTGATTTATTCCAGTCATTATCCTATATTTTGATCTGATATTCTCTGACCCCACTTTGGAGTATTTTGTTGCTTACTAGGCTGGTATAGCTCATTATTTTATTTTCTCTATTTTTTCAGATCCAGAGACTTGATCGCACGGGATTGGGCAGTGCGTTAGATTTTTCGATTATTTCTTCAGTTATTAACATTTTAGATTACCTTGGACATTTGAATGATGCTAGCAAATGTTATTTTGAAATTTTGTAAGACTGCTTTTGGCCAACTTAAATAATTATGTCATCTTTAAACATTTGTGATTGCTTTGATATGATCTGCTGCCTTGCACGCCTTTGCGGCCCGCCGTGCGGGCGTGCGGCGTCTGCTGCGCCTCGGGCTCGGGGCGTGACACTTGGTTTCTTCGCTACCTTCAAGACAGAACCGACTGGGAGGAAAACATTCTTTGCGTTTCCTCAGCTTGGGAGAAATCGGAACGCCCTTTGATCTCCCCATGTGAAGAACACCGCCCACCGCAGCAGAAAATATCACCTGAGCTCTGATACCAATTGTTGCCCAAATCACTGGACACAATGATGCAGAACAATACGAAGAATTGAGAGAGGAAGAGAAAGAAGAAATCAAACACAAGAATTTTACCTGGTTCGGCAATGTACCTACGTCCATGGGAGCGAAACGGCTGTAACTTTCACTATCTCACAAATAACTAGGGCTACAAGATATTTATAGTTAAACCCTAGCCCCAGTGTCCCAACTCTTATCAGCATTCCTGTTAGAATAAAACACTACATAATTATTCCAAAGATAAATATATCCCATGTACCACTCAAATAAGTATACCACTTAATATGAGCTACTTACTCTTAACATGAAGATAATCTACTGAGCACTAATTTTTGTTTTGACACTGTTCAAAATATGCTTATGTAACAAAGAGGACATTAAGAAAAACTTTGACCGGAAGTTAGAAAAATTAGAAATGTTCTCAATTTTTAATAAGGAAAAATTCCTGCTTGAAAAAGATGATCTTTAAAACATGTTCGACTGATCTATGAATATCATAGAAGTATCTTTGGCATATATAAGATTTTTTAAACTAGAAAAATATAATCATAAAACAGAAAAACTGGAGAAAAAATTAGGAAAACTGTCTAAAATCTAACACTAGCATAACAAATGGATAACTAGATCTAAGAAACAAGGAAAGTAGAAAAGAAGAAAGAAATGATGAATCAGCAACAATTGTCTAATTATTAGGTGTATCTTAATTTCTAGGAAACTGGAGATTTAATAAAATTATCTATGAGCACCTGAAGTTCTGATTCTAGAGATGTAAGAATAGTTGCAGGAATGATTCCTTTAATTCCTCCTCCATCAATGCTGAGAATAGTGATTACGTTTCCATAGGTTGGGGCCTGTATCTGACTGATGGATTTTGATTTTTGCATGATTGTTGAGCTGTTGCTGATCAACAATAAGGGAACTACTTTGGGGACACAAAAGTTTTAAGTGATCCAAGTAGGGATAGGTAGAAGTTTAAATAGACTTCGGCATACATGAGAAGGTAGATGTTTAAATAGACTTGGGCATACATGAGACGTTCCTAATATTCTTCTTTGGAGTGCTAGTCCAACATCGTACTTCGATAATTTGAAATCAGCATGTGGTCATATGGCATGCCTCCGTTGAATGATTTAATACGTGAAGGTGGCTCGTCAAAGTACGTACGTATCATGATTTGTACCAAAAAAAAACGGGACGTATCATGATTCATTGCATAGAATAGAATAGTTGGATTAGCTCTTTTAGAGAATTGTTGGTGAGAGAAACGATATTGATTGTTAGGTGGCTTTGTTGCGCTGAATTTTAAAATCTTTCAATAGTTGACCGAAGAAGAATTAAGAATGATTCCAAATGAGGGCATAAATACAAATTACAATTGAAAGAAGCCTTTTTATTTGATTATATTAGGCCTTCAGAACAATAAACATCATACGAAGCATACTTAATGACGTTGCTAAGCTGAAACTTAACAAGTATACGTACCTTTATGTGGGTTTTGATCTCTACACTTTATTAATGGTAAAATTTAGTATGGAAGAAACTTGTTCACAGTCAAGTGATATAATAGGGGGGCGGCCGATGGTTTTATTGGAAATTTGGTTTTCAATGATGCATATAAGTGTTGCCCTGGAGCAAAGACTATGACGACGCTCATTAGTGTCGTCTATTGTCTACGCTTTTTAAAAGCGTGGACAATTTTGGCACTAAATTGAAAATTGCTGGCGCTTGTAAAAAGCATCGGTAAAACTGACTTTTTCTATAGTGAAGGTACTTGTTCATATATAGTCAAGTGATCTAATAGTGTTTCCTAATTTTCTTTTAAGATGGAGAATGGTAACGTACTGAAATATCTGAATACCACTACTTCTATAAATTTAATCTACAGTTAAACCTAAAGCATACAAAAAGTAAACCAGGAAACAACCATAATGACTTTACCTAGCAAATTCTTGTCTTCTAAATTTTTGTTTATCTAGAATATGATTTTCCAAAAATTTATTATCATCAATAAATAAATCATATGTTGATTTTGTTATACCTCAGATCCGGAATATGACATGGCCGTGCCACTGATAGGTACAGCCCACGAAAATATGAAGCTAACATTACTTTTAGCTTTCAAATCCATCACAACAAAATATAACAATTAAATGTCTAATTTTATCATCTATTAAATAAAATCAATATTTGTTCAAAACGTCTAAATCCAACATCAATACCCAAACACATTACCCTCAATATTCAGAAAATCATTACCTGCAAATTTATGGTCAGTACTAAAATTCTTTTACAAAATTGCCAAGCTTTCTAGCACGAATTCTAAGCCTGAACCAACCTTCGTCTCTACTGATTTTATTTGCTTAGAGAGAAAAAAATAAAAATAGATCTATATGAGCGACACAACTCAGTAAGTAAATCTTTCACTACCTTACTAGATCAAGCATAAGTTTTCCATGTCAATGCATTATTTATGAAAAATAACAGATATTTCTAAATAAGCATTTCATAATACAGTATATTAAAAACAGGTCATAAAGCAAATCATGCATTAACAAAGCATCCATCTTTAATAATCATAGTGCCAAGTTTATATTACATATAAATTTGTAAATCATTCTTCAAGTCATGTAATCCTATCATGGATCAAAACATTGCTCACAGATATTTCTGCTATGGTCATTATAACCCATGAAAGGGCCATTTTCATAATTGATAAAATATCATCGTTCATATTCGTTATCAACTTTAATCCGTTGGCAGAGAATCGTTTTCGTTAGATGCTAGCTCTAAGGTGTCGATTGACCCCTATTTTTAGAGGTGGTTATAGCAATATGAGAACCTTTGAAAAACTTACATCTTTTTCTTAAAATATACATATAAATAGGTGAAAAATACTAAATAGCATGATCAGATTCATATTTCATAATGAAAGTATTTTTATCAAAATATTCATAAAACTATTTTTCATAATAAAACATGTTTTTCATAACACATACGCTTGTCCATAATTTTAAGAAAAACATATATTTCTACAAGCAAATTTTATACACAAAAAATATGATCATTTGAAAAATAATAAGGAGTGCATACCTCTTCCATCTTAAGATATGCTTGTGGAAATATGCTTTATTACCTCTTCCATGTTTGTGGAAATATAAGTTTTCTAAAGACTCTTAGATTGCTATGGCTGGCTCTAGAAATGGAGGTCAATCGATACCTTGGAGCTAGCATCCAACGAAAACAACCCTCTACTAATGGGTTAAAATTGGTAAAGAATATAAACTATGATATCTTGTCGATTACGAAAATAGCCCTGTTATGGGTTATAGTGATCATAGCATGAATATCTGTGAGTAATATTTTGATCCATGATAAAATTGCATGACATGAAGAACGATTTACGAATTTAATTACTATATAAATTTGGCACTATGTTTATAAAGATTGATGATTTATTCATGCATGATTTGCTTTATGACCTATTTTTAATATATTGTATTATGAAATGCTAATTTTGAAATATCTGCTATTTTTCTTAAATGATGCATTGACATGAAAAACTTATGCTTGATCCAGTAAGGTAGTAAAATATTTACTTACTACGCTGTGTCACTCATATACCTCTATTTTTATTTTTTTCTCTCTCCAGACAAATAGAATTAGTAGGGACGAACGTTAGTCTAGGCTTGGAGTTCGCGCTAGCAAGCTTAGCATTTTTTTAGAAGAATTTTAGCATTAACCATAAATTGGTAGCTAATAATTTTCTGATTGTTGAAGGTGAAGGATTTGGATATTGATGTTGGATTTAGATGCTTTGAACCAACATTAGTTTTATTTAATGGATAATGAAATTAGATATTTAATTGTTATATTTTGTTGTGATAGATTTGAAAGCTAAAAGTAATGTTTTTTTCATGTTCTTGTGGGCTATATCCCTCAGTGGCACGGCTATGTCATATTCCGGATCTGAAATATGACAATAATAGTATTAGAGCAAACTCGGCTCATAATTTATGTGGACTATAGAACATTGCAACACGAGTTCATGGAAGCTGACCACGTGCCGATCGTGGTACTTGTGATTAGATTTGAATGGATTTAAACCCGTAGACTGATGAGGACGTCAGGGCTTGAATGGGGGGAGTATGTGAAGATCCGTGCGGGCATACGTTTAATCCCATTTTGATTATTCGCCGAAAAGATCATGGGTATTTATACATGACTAAGAAACTCAAAAATTACCTTCTGGCTAGTCTTTTTGGATGAGGTTCTAGGTTGTTACAGATTTAATAGCATAGCAAAATCTAACACCAAAGAGATAATGATTTATCCACTGCATATTTAAAATTGGGATAAGTAATCCACTATATACGACGGTAAATTTCATAATTAGGTTTTAGCTTTCAGCCTTACGCTGTTAAACGTAATCTGCAGATTACTTCTTTCTGTATTAAAAAAAAAAAATCAGAAAATTAAGATGTGAACATAATGTAGAAGGAACCATCTGTATTAATTTTAGGATCTTTGTGCAAGCTTTTCAATTACTTGCATTCATCAAGCAGTTGTCCTGATAATCTTCAAGTGCTATTTGGTTTTCTAGACCGAGTTAGTTTTGCATGAAACAGTTGACATGTATATCTTCTGCACATTTCATTTGAAGCTAAGAAGACCAATAATTTCCTTCTCATATTTGGATTTGATTCTCAAGATACTTGGTTTTCTTCTATCTTTTTCTTTTTTATTTTGAAGATCTCTTCATCAAGGCATATTCTATCGATTCTTTGTTCTTCTTTTTGACAACTTCGTTAGCAATACAGAGAACCAAACCAATATTACCCAAGTGATATAGTTGTCAAACTTGCATTTCTTAACCTCCAAGGAGTGTTAAATTGTTTTGTATTGCAAACTCATTACATTTCAGAAAATTGAATATTTTACATACGGACACCTTTTTTAGCTAGCCTGATTATATGTCTATATTCATTTAATTGGTTAAATCAAGAGAGAGCTTTTAATTTGTATCTTCCATGGAGTTTAGGTCTTCACCTCAAACGCATATGAGTGAGAGAGAGTGAGAGTGAGTGAGAGAGAGAGAGAGAGAGAGTCCAGCTTCACCAAAACAATCATTAATACTTACACAGGACTTTTAGAATAGAATGAATGAATTATATTGCCTTTTTAAAATGTACTAATCTACAGAACTTTCCTTCTGGCAAATTTGCCTACAGTGTCGCAATGCTATTATTTCTTGAATTGCATGAATTAACTTCATCCACCATATATGAATTCGTATATTGCTTGCATACAGTGTACAATTGGCTTCTTCTCCCGTCAAGAAAGGAAAAATTTCATGGAGTTACACCGAGCGACGCACATTAATGTTTTCTGGGCATTTTCACATGCGGGGATCTTGACTCACGGAGTCCTCTTTCATGTGAAAGGAGTTTAGCAAACCTGCGAATATACACCAATTAAGTTCAACTAATCTTTTTGTCACAAATCTAAATTGTTAAAAGAAGGTAGCAACAAAACAGAAATGATTCTCTCTACCTTCTAAGAGCATCTTTGTTTGTTCCTTCTCCATTCCCTACTGTTTCAAACACACCAGTCTCCAGGTTCACCCTTGAGACTGGTTTCTTCAACAACTGCTCACCCCTCTTAACGAGATCCTGTAAGTTGTCCTTCGTGGAGACATCAACAGAAGATACAGTCCCGTTCAAAGTATCATCCTACGTTTCCATTCAAGAGAAACCATGACATATAAGGCTTCATTTATAACAAAACAAGCCACCAGTTTTTTTTTTCTTTTTTTTAATGCTTTCCTGATCACATGTTCATACCTCAATCCGAAGATAATTTGATTCAGACCGGAGGGCCTGAAAGACCACTGAAATGTGTATGTCAACCATATCAGCACTTGATTGCATAAACACATCCACCAATGGCGTGGATCCGCCACTCAGCAACCACCCCAGAACTCCCCATTTGCTAGCACGTTTTGCTGTGTACCTTTCTTCAACCTTTGCTGAACCGGTTCCTAATGATATAAGTAGAAGTTTGCGACAGTCCATAGGTCTGTAGGGGAAGTAATCTGGGTTCCCTTTGTGCACCTCCTTCGTTACTTCTCGAATCGCAATCAATGCCTGAAAGTTCACAATTAGAGAGCTTAGCATCATCAATCCATAAATCATAATCAAATTTCATCATCATGGTTTGATGCGTACATACTGGATTATTAGCAGCAACTCCTCCATCAATAAGGTGGAACTCTCTCACGTTCCCTTTGGCATCCTTGGTTTCAAAGTAATGGGCTGGGAGGTACGTGGGTGCTGCAGTAGTTCCAATGCAGATGTCCGAGAGCTGTGCATTCAGAATGCTCTTACGCTTCACCTGCAAAATTTCAGCTGGATACATAAGATTAATGGATAACCGACCAAAATGATAAGAGATAGGGCTTATCTACTTTGTTATCAGTTGGCCTAGCTTTTCTCATTTTGTTCTGAACTTTTTATCTAACCTACAGATGGAAAGCAAGATATGCACATTGTCAGCTACCCTTCAAGCACTTTGGAGTTTGGCAGTTATATATATACTGGTCATTATGATTGTTGATATCAAAAGAGCAACTAATATATTTTAAATAACACTGCTAAATCTGATTTGCTACGAAAAGCTAAGTATGTGACAGTTTTAGCCCATTTCAGGGTTCATGAAGTTCTCTAGAATAAAATATATAGTCAATAGTAAATCCCTATTACTTTAACCTTATATGAATTCTTCTTATATTTACAGGGCAACTGTGGCTTCTTTTTGACTTTGCATCTTAACTCTCTTTTGGCCTGATGATTACAGAGTCCACATCAGGTTAAAGAAATATTCACAAAATTTCATCTGCTTTCTGCCATGAATTTTTTCAGCTATTTTTTGAAGGGAAAGAAGGGGATGGACCCCTTCAGCTACCATGTCACAGTCAGATGATTTACACTTTTAGCTCCCAATCATATATTAGTATCTGTCGTCCTCTGTGCTGTAAGCAGAAGCATGGAAATGTAGATGGAGAAAATAAGATATACAGGATTAAAGAAGGATCGCACCTCATAGCTGGAGAAAATGGTAGGGTGGAGCCGCTTGATGTCAAAAGTTGGAATAACCACGTTAGTTAAGGTTTGGTGCAGTCGCATGCTTCCCAGATTTTCCCTGATAAGTTTATGAAGATATTTTCCGTTGTACCTGGGACCCCATAGAGCTCTAACCATTCGCATTATTGGAGCCAAAATTCCTCTAAAATAAGAAATTTATGAAGGTTTCTTTTTTGTCAGAAGTGGAATTTGAACCCGAAATTTATGAAGTATTAACTGGAAATTTTTATCAATTGCTAAAGAAAAGATTGGGTGGAAATATCTTTACTAATCATTTGTCATAATCATACTTACCCATATTGTGGAAATATTTTTGGGCTTTCTGCTAGGTAGAAGGATTCTATGTCTTTTGCTGCAAACAGTGGGCGATTATCTTCATCTGGTGCAGTCAACATTGCTGTCACAAGACCACCGGTGCTCGTTCCTGCAATCACATCAAAATAGTCGGCAATCCTTGCATCCTCACCATCAAGTTTCTGCACAAATCAATGAAAAAGGCCTCTTCAGTCATAGTTGTAAGGAAGAAACAGAAACAGTAATAACAGATGTGACCTAATTTAAATGTCTAAACAAGCTGAAACATCCAATGGAGAATCAAGGCAAGTACTTCTATTGCATCTCGAAGTACATCATACCTGAAGTTCCAATTCTAAGAAGCTGAGGATGACAGCAGGAATAATTCCTCTAATTCCTCCTCCATCAATGCTTAGAATGGTTATCAGATTCCCATACGTTGGGGCCTGTATTAGATTGATGTTGGATTTTGATTTTTCCATCAAGACTACTTTGTAAGTATGAATTAGGATGGAAATTCTCAACAAAAACAGTGTGCCTCTAAGAACTTTCAATTATGTACTGATAGAATTCTGCATATCAGAATGTGCTTTTATAGAAGAATAATTCATCAGTCATACTTCTGGAGTTCTGGTCCAACTAAACTATCAACTATGACCTCCATGGCTGCCTCAAGAATTTGACGGCTTTTCGTATAAGCGTGTGGTCGTCGGCCGCCAATCTATCATTATGACCATACCTCATCCACTTCCAAAATGTTCTTAATTAAGGTACAGTGTAAGATGTCACCAGAGACTTGTAGGTAGGAAACATTACATTGGAAGTTAGGTGGATTGCATGACCTTAGTTTGAATTGCTGTTAATCTATCTTTTGTTGACCAAGGAAGATCAAGTTAGCATTCCAGAAAAAGCATTTAGGAGGGTGATGAGATAGACACTTAAGCGTTCGGATCTCCAGATATTCTTGTTTCACACTGGTTAGAATATTCAAATTTGGAACATTGATTTAGCGTCGGGCACACAAGAACAAATTAATGTGTCTAGGCATCATATTGTATATGATTCAACATAAATATGCATTTCGATGCCGCCCATGTGAGCATAGAAGGAAAAAGAATCCTAAATGAATTGACACTGGATTATTACAATGAAAGAGATATGGTCGTAATTTTTCAATTTTTTCAGGAAAAAAGACGAGAGAACATTATCACCACAAATATTTTAGTTTGGTAGACCTATCAAAGAATCGGTTTAAAAATCACGTTGAGCAAAAGAAAAAAAAAATACTATTGAAATGATAATAATCCAGTTAAGTGACTTATATATCACTTTCCTCAAACTCACTAAACAGTACATAACAAAGGAAAGAGGACTCAAAACAGAATGTAGCAGTTAATTTATCTTTAGAAAACCTATAGACATGTCGTTGATTATAGATAGCACAAAGCTACTGATGAACAATGAATGATTAATACACAAAGTCTCAATGGAGTGACACATGTCAGTAGAAAATGTTGTCCCTCGTATGTGCAGACCTTTTCTCTTGCTATTTTTCAACTAAATCAGCATTGTCTTTTGCTTTTTTCTTCACATGTCAGTGATTAGCTGATGAACTTCTATTCTCAGATTTTAAATTTATATTATTATGTTGTTTGTCAGAGTAAATTTGTATATGAAGAAAGACTTGGACCAAATTATCTTGCTGTACACCCTGAATACAACAAACTAGGTAAGAAACATCAACATTGATGAGGTCAAGGGAGATCGGCCTCCGGCCCGCGTGTCCAGCGCTACGGGGGGATCTGCCGCCCTTCGACCTCGTCCCCACCAGTCTAAATAGCGGAAGCGACTGCTTCTCCTTAAAGGTATTGTCCGCTTTGAAGGAGGTTTTATAGTCTCTTCCCAACGCACGGTTTTGCCCCGCAAAAGGCGCCTCTGAAGAGAAAGGGGTAGACCCCCTCCATTTAAGGAATAAATCTTTTCACTATTTAGTCGATATGGGACTAAGTCTAGGCCTCTTTATTCTCATAACATAGCCCCCCCAGTGGGGAGGTCTGTGCCGGGGTCAAGGGGACCTGTATGGGCCACCAGTAATAAGGTCAAGGGAGATCGGCCTCCGGCCCACGTGTCCAGCGCTACGGAGGGATCTGCCGCCCTCCGACCTCGTCCCCACCAGTCTAAATAGCGGAAGCGACTGCTTCTCCTCAGAAGTATTGTCTGTTTTGAAGGGGATTTCATAGTCTCTTCCCAACATATGGTTTTTTCCCGCAAAAAGCGTCTCTGAAGAGAAAGAGGTAGCCCACCTCCATTTAAGGAACAGATCTCTCCGCTATTTAGTCGATGTGGGACTAAGTCCAGGCCCCTTTATTTCCACAACAATCATAATATTAGCTACTATTTGATACTAAAGCAGAACAAAAACATTTTTCTTCTCAAAAGGTTCTGCAAGTTCAAGGATCCACTTGTAAGTAGCATGCCCTCTGCATTCTTATCAATATATAATGTACTTATTAACTGTCTGTTAGTTCAAGAGGTGGTTTTTTTTTTCCAGGTTATCACAGCATTCAACTTTTTTTTATTTATTTATTTATTTTGGCATCTTCATTGGCACCTTCAATATGTGGCCCCTCGGTATTACAGATTCACACTCTTCTGCCTTGTAGTGCTTCTAGTAGTTTCCTCAGCATAGATTCCTTAATGTGGTGCATTGGGTGACATTTAGACTCCAAGGAGAGTCTTTGAATCTAAAACTGTCTTGAGATATCTAAATGAATGCAAGCATAAAATTGAATGCATCTATGAACAAACAAAGCTTATAAACTCTGAAGAAACAAATATACTTCAGTTGAAATATTCTAGAGTAATAACCAAACTCAAAGAGTCAAAAAATCTGATTAGTATATGATCAAAGATATGACAATGCGTTAATGTTGTTTATTGAATACTCTCCGTTTCATTGGTGATGCCTGATAACACTGACCTATGGACATCGATTCATTCAAGTGACAGGCAAAGCTAAAATCATCTGGTCGGTATCTGCATCTATATAACTCAATTCCGATCTCTGCTGATTATTTTACAAATAAGATCATTCAACATGGGTATTTTCTTTCCTTATTAAACAACATTGGATCTGTATTCGTTTTAATTCTACACTATCAGTATGTTACCAGAGCATGTGTTTCTCTTTCATCTTCATTCTACAATGACCATACCATCTCAACAAGGAGTCTTCCAACCTAATCTGTTGGTTAGAGAAGTAGTTAATTTTTCAATGAGGAAAAGATAGAAATCTCAGCATTACCTTCCCAAAAATGGTGATTTGTCCAAGTTCATGAAATAGAAAATGTTCAGACTCATGTATCTAATCAAGTTCATCAAAAAGAATATGTTAAAGCACATTTTTCTACTACTGAAATCATTAGTGTTGAGCTAGTTTCAGAGCATAATGTTATTTTGGAAGCGGGATAATCTTGCAGTTGATAATAGCGCAAGTGTGATAGCTGAATGTGCACAATTAGGACACCAACCTGAAAATGGAAAAGAGCATTCTGTTGATGCTGATGCAGTAGCGTTCAGTTACAAGTGGAGATCACAAGAACACAGGCACTCGTCCAATCGAAGAGAAGGCTACTAGCAATGTGAGAATTGGGCCCGAATGGGCTGAAGTCGGCAGCCCCAGCCGACTCCAGCCCTTGGCCCAAAACAGAAGCGGAACAGGGGATCGCGATCGCCTGCTCCGCCTTCCTCGGGCGAGATGGGGCGGAGGCGCCGCGGCCGTTCCGCGGCAGCCCCGAGGCCGCTAGGAACGGCCGCCGATCGTGCTCAACCTCCGTGGGAATCACGGCGGTGAACGAGCCACAACCCCATTCGGAAACCTCTATAAAAACTCCCCTCCCTCTGCCATCGATCCACCGCCGCGCCTTCACCTCCCTCCTCCTCCTTCTCCGGTGGCGGGCGTGCCATCCCGACCGAGAACCGCCGCCCAAAACTCCCTCTTCTCCCTCTATGCCGTCCGAGTGCCCTGTTTTCTTTGATTTCCCCTCGTCGCCGGAAGCGCAGCCGCCGCCGCCGCTTGACCGCCGGATCGAGCCACCCTCGGCCGAGATCCTCCCCTCCGTCGACTCGCCGGTGAGCTCCCCTTCTCCTTACTTTTCTTTTCTTAGATAATCTATTCTGGACCAAACCGAGAATGCTCTCGGTCTTCTTCCACCGTCGGCCATTTGCCACTTCCGCCGGACGCCACCGCGGTCGCCGCCGCTTCCGTCGCCGGCTCCACAATGCCGGACCTTCCGGCATCACCTCTCTCTCTTCCTTCTCTTCCCCTTCCTCCCTGCTTCCTAGTTCACGGGATGAAAAACATCATTTGGGCCGTCATTGGGCCATGTTCATCCAATTCGGCCCGGTTCACTGGGCCTGCTTGGCATTGCCATTATGGGCCAAACTTAGCCCAATTCAGCCATTTTAGGCTCTATTGGGCCGCGCATATTATGGGCCAAATTTGGGCCCAGTTCAGTCATTTTGGGCCTCGTTGGGCATATCCATCGTGGGCCTAGTTCGGGCCCTGTTTATTCTGTTGGGTCATGTCTATTGTAGGTCGTGTACCTTTTGGGTCGTGGTGGCCCTGTTCACCATGTTGGGTCGTGTCCATTGTGGGCCGAGTTCGGTTCCTGTTCACCCTATTGGGGCCGTGTCCATTGTGGGTCATATTCATTTGGGCCTTGTTCATCTATTGTGGGACGTGTCCATTGTGGACCGTATTTATTTTGGGCCTTGTTCACCCATTGTGGGTTGTGTTTATTTTGGGCTTTGATCAGTGATTTTGGGCTCTGCTTATCTATTGTAGGCCGAGTCCGTTCATTTTGGACTAGATACATTGATTGATCCAGGTCGACTCGGGCAAAATTTCTCTTTTCTTATTTTGGTCAAATCGAACTAAATAGGCCAAGTTTATAATTGAACGTAACTGGATGGATCAGGCCCAAAAGCTTAACTAGCCTTAAATCATGTGTCTCTTCTCAGCAAGCCCATATTCTGACTAGATCTAGACCTTTCCCTTAATGGTTGATCCAAACCACTCGGACCGAGCCTAATACTAGGATCAAACTAAATTCAAACCCGAGCTGAGATTCCCTCTCCTCCTTTTTCTTCCTCTAGACAAGCTTGGGGATCATAGTATAAGCCATGTTCTTCTTGTAGCTCGGATCCAAGTTGACTCAATTTAAAAACCCCGAACTACTCGGTACCTCGGCAGTTGACCAACCATTACTTTAGTCCCAACTAGATTTACCTTTATTTAACCCATTGAATCCTCCTAGCTCAGACTGACCTGAGCAGTTGGGCACTATCACCCAACTAACTTGATCTGGGGGCATTAGACCGTAGTATTCATTTATGACTTTTCAAATTATATTAAAATTTATAATATTTTAATGATATTAAAAAGGTGTATCTGACACGTCTGCCTAAAGTGGGATTTAAAACGAAAAGAGGTAACCTAATACTTCAAAGTGTATTTTCTAAATTATTTGACAAAATAATAATTAGTTGATTAAATTCTGATATTTTGTTTTGTACTTAGTAGAACGGGCAGGCATGTTAATAATTATTTTAAAATTATGTATATATTATGAAATCTGAAAAATGTGACTGATAAATTATGAAAAATCTGTTTTGTATGTATGTATTCTCAGTGAGCAACATAATACCTCAGAGTGGGGTCAAAGCATGTCAAATATTTAATTAAAATATAAAATAATGACTGAAAAATAAATCAAAAATAAATATATTTTTTAAAATTTATTAAGTATTTTCATAAAAATTGTATTAGAATCTCAACATCAATAAGCTATTGCTATGTAACTTAGTGACATGGGTCGTACAAAGTGCCAAAAACCGTTATTATTAACCACCGGTGGCAATGGTGTCTGTTGCTGGTGGTCCAAACCGAGAACGATTGGCACAGCGGTGTGAATGGGATTCCGTCTGAGTTGCCTTGGTTGGTGTTGATTGCGCTCCACCTTCCACCGGAAAACCTGCAAGCAAGCCTCGCACCACCACTGGGGTAGTGGGGGCCCTCCGACGATCAAGTCAGAGGAGATTGGAGGAGAAGGAGAGATAATAGTAGCAAGTAGGAGAATGCTCTGGAAGTTCTTGCTTACTCCCCCCCTTCTCCCCCCAGCCACATATATACCAGGCTGGGGGGTCCTTCTGGGGGGTTGGTCATCGTGTGGCACGATGGAGTTGCCACTGACATGGCCGTTACAGGGCGTCGTGGGGCAGTGCTGGGTACGGCCATGACAGGGCATAGTGGAGCTCCGCTTTGTACGGCTGTTACAGGAGATCGTGGAGCAGCGCCGGATACGACCGTTGCAGGGAGTAGTGGAGCAGAGGGTCGCGGCGTGCTTCAGGGGAACAGCCTGTCGTTGTCGAGAGATTGCCGACTCGGGGTCGGATTGCTGGATCAAGGGGCAGCCGACTCGGGGTCGGGCTGCGAAACCGAAGATATCCGACTCGGGGTCGGACTGCTGGATCAAGGGGCAGCCGACTCGGGGTCGGGCTGCGAAGCCGAAGATATCCGACTCGGGGTCGGGTTACTGGATCAAGGGGCAGCTGTAGTCTTCTTGGGCGCGCGTGCCGGTCACGTGGGGCATGGTGGCTGAGTTCCCCCGTAACAGTAGCCCCCCACTTCCGAGCCTGGAACCAGAAGGGGAACGGGTGAAGGAAGTGATGCTTCGAGATTGCCGCCATCCCTCGGAGAGGCGCGCGCGCTTCGAGCTCCCCGCCTTCTTTATGGCGTATGGCGGTTGTTGCTGACCTGGCAGTCTGAGGATTTCGGCGGACATCCTTCCTTAATGGCGTCGATTCGCCTTTGGGGCGCGAGCGACCCTTCGACAGCCAGGCGTCCTCTGGCGTCACCGAGGCGTCACCCACCTTTCCGCCTATTTAACCGGGGGTCCTCCTTCGTCCGCCTTTCTCTTTACAGACATCTTCGAGTTTCTCCTTTGCGCTGCCATCATCGCCGTCGGACTGTTCGCTTGCTCCTCCTTTGACGCTCTCGGAGCCGTTCTTCCTTCTCTTCCGGTGAGTTGCCCCATTCTTTAATTTAGGGCTCTCCATACTCTCCTTTTGTATTAGTGTACTCCAGTCGTTCCGGTCCTTTCCCCCTTCTTGACCCTGTCCTGACCGTAGATTCACTGGCCATTAGGGATGGGCGAAGTGAGAGCAGACCGCATTAAGTCGGAGTTGGTCGCCGAAGACCTAGATAGGTTCGTGGCTCGATACCACCTTCCCGAGGCCTGCAATGTTACACTCCCGGGGCCTGAGGAGAGGATGTCCCATCCTCCTCCAGGGAAGGTTGCCATCAATGAGGGCATTCTTCAGGCCGGGTTCCGCTTTCCCCCCTAGGACTTAGTCGTTCAGGTGCTTCGGGGTTTAAGAGTGGCGCCGACGCAACTGGTGCCGAACTCATGGCGCGCCCTGACGGCCTTTCAGGTTCTCTGCCGCATGCACGAGGTTCCTGCCACCCTGAATGTCTTTTGGGAATGCTACGGCCTGAGCAGCCACCCCCAGGATAAAGGGTGGTGGTGCTTTGCGGCGCGGCGAGGGTGCGGCCTCGTCAAGGAGGCTCCTACCTCCATTCACGGCTGGAAGGGGCGCTTCTTTTTCGTTGACGCAGATCCCTCTTGGGGAATCAGGGCAACCTGGGAGACGCCGATGAAGTCCCCGATTGGCCTATCGAAGTTGTCGAGGGAGGAATCCGATGGCGTCGCCGTCTTGAAGGAGTTGGTTGCCGAGGGCCGGCTCCCCCCGGTGGCTCGCCTTATTTCCGAGGATACCTTGGTGAACGTCGGTCTGAGCTCGGTCCCCGCTGACCGTGAGCCCGCCACCATTTCTTTTTTAGCTCCTTTCTCCTCTTTCGTCTCGTTCTTTCCTTCAGTTTCTCAACCTCCGACCACCTCGTCCTTTTTGCAGAGATCGACGACGTCATGCGGTCGGACAAGGCAACGGCTGTTGGTAGGACGTCCCTACTGGAAGCAGTCCGGAGGAAGAAACGAGCTCCTCCGAGCGGGGCCCCACCGGCGAAGAAGTCCCGCCGGCAGGCGACTCCGACACCGACAGACGGGTCCGGACCCGCCGATCAGGGGGACGCCGCGGGCACGGACCGGCAGTTGATGCTGTATCAGCCCTCCGACGCCGAGACTACCGTTTCTCCGGAGGCATCACCCGGGCGCGCCCGGGATGGACGGGTTGGACGTGATCGGTCCCCAGCCCAGCATTCGACTCGGTCGGCTCCGGATGATACGAGGAGGGACGCGCCGAGGCCCCGGCCGAGCGGGACCCTGTCAATTTCAGGGGCGGTCCCCGCCCCGAGCATGGTCAGCATGACTCTTCCCCAAGCGATGGGTAAGGGTAAGGCTGCAGAACCACCGTCCGACTCCGGGGAGAAGTCGGGGTCGGCCTTCACTTTCGCCGGCGCCCGAAACCTCATCGAGACGGTGCTGCTGGAGAAGGACCGCAGGCGGGTCCGGGAGATGAGGGTCCCTGACGTTGGGGCTGCCAGCTGCGTCTGTCTCATGTCGGTGAGTGTTCTTTTGGTCGCTTTCATCATTTATAGGCTCTGTTGATCCCCGCCTGACGCCCTCGTTTTTCCTATCTCTTAGCTCGCCCAGTACATGATCCGCCTGGAGGAGTGCTACGAGGAACAGGCGAGGCTTCTGGCGAGGGCCGAGAGCCAACTGAAGGCAGTAGAGGAGGGAGGTCAGGCTGCGGCGGGGAGGACGACCAGGGACCTCGAGACGAGGCTCCAGGTGGCCGAAGAGCGGGCACTCGGCTTCGCCACCCTCGAGAAGCAACTGTTGGAGGCTCGGGAGCAACTCAAGGTTGCCTCGGGTCTCGAGGGCGAGATCAAGAAGGCGGAGGAGCGGGCCGAGAAGCAGTCCCGGAAGGCTGCCGACTACCGGGAGAGGTGGGAGAAGGCCCAGCGGTCAGCCGACAACGCCCGCAACCGGACCCGGTCTCTTGAAGCCAAGCTGGGCGAATTGGAGTCGGCCTTGGAGAAGTCCCGCGCGAGCGACCAGGAGCTTCATTCGCGCCTGGAGGAGGCTGAGGCTGCTCGCATCGCTGCCGAGGCGAAGCACAAGGAGGCCCAGGCTGATCTGCTGAGGGTCTCCTCCGAGGCGGATGACCGGATTGTGGCGAAGGTCTTGGAGGCAAAAGCTCAGATTATGGAGCGAGCAGAGGCGGCGCTGGCCGAGAAGAGTGCGGAGATCGGACGTCAGGCGGTACAGGCTTATCGTCAGTCCGCCGAGTTCACCCGTGACATGTCGGGGGTGGTACAGGCCTATCGTCAGTCTGACGAGTTCGTCCGTGACATGTCGGACGCGGGGTCCGACTCCTTTGTCTTAGGCTTCGAGGAAGGCCTAGCAAGGGTGTCGGCTAAGTACCCCGAAATTGACCTGAGTGGGATCTCCCTTCTCGACTCCCCTCCGGCGCCATTGCCTGTTGATTCTCCAACCGTCTCCCTACCCCTTGCAGACGTGCCGGGCGTTCCCGACCCGGGGGTTCCTCCAAGCTGACCCTCTGTACTTTTCTTTGTGTGTTGGCGTTTTGCCAAGTTGTACGGGTCTCGGCCCTGAAACAATGAAAGTTAATGCAAATAGAGTTTCTTCATTTCACTTTCGTCCTTCTTCTTTCTAACTCTTGGTAGCGTCTCGCTGACTCCCGACTCTTGAAATTCTTCTGGTGCTAGGCCAGGTATCTGAGGGTTAGGCCTCAGGAAATTCTTCCGGCACTAAGCCAGGCATCCGAGGGTTAGGCCTCAGGAAATTCTTCCGGCACTAAGCCAGGCATCCGAGGGTTAGCCCTCAGGAAATTCTTCCGGCGCTAAGCCAGGCATCCGAGGGTTAGGCCTCAGGAAATTCTTCCGGCACTAAGCCAGGCATCCGAGGGTTAGGCCTCAGGAAATTCTTCCGGTGCTAAGCCAGGCATCCGAGGGTTAGGCCTCAGGAAATTCTTCCGGCGCTAAGCCAGGCATCCGAGGGTTAGGCCTCAGGAAATTCTTCCGGCGCTAAGCCAGGCATCCGAGGGTTAGGCCTCAGGAAATTCTTCCGGCGCTAAGCCAGGCATCCGAGGGTTAGGCCTCAGGGAATTCTTCCGGCGCTAGGCCAGGCGTCCGAGGGTTAGGCCTCAGGAAATTCCGCTCGTTGGTCGGCCAAGGCTGGCGCAAGCCGAGGCGACCGGTCGGGGCTTCAGGCTAGTCTGCTCCCGGGATGATCATCGGGTTAGCCTGGCATCCGAGGGCCGAGCCTCGGAAAATTCCGCTCGTTGGTCGGCCAAGGCTGGCGCAAGCCGAGGCGACCGGTCGGGGCTTCAGGCTAGTCTGCTCCCGGGATGATCATCGGGTTAGCCTGGCATCCGAGGGCCGAGCCTCGGAAAATTCCGCTCGTTGGTCGGCCAGGGCTGGCGCAAGCCGAGGCGACCGGTCGGGGCTTCAGGCTAGTCTGCTCCCGGGATGATCATCGGGTTAGCCTGGCATCCGAGGGCCGAGCCTCGGGAAATTCCGCTCGTTGGTCGGCCAGGGCTGGCGCAAGCCGAGGCGACCGGTCGGGGCTTCAGGCTAGTCTGCTCCCGGGATGATCATCGGGTTAGCCTGTCATCCGAGGGCCGAGCCTCGGGAAATTCCGCTCGTTGGTCGGCCAAGGCTGGCGCAAGCCGAGGCGACCGGTCGGGGCTTCAGGCTAGTCTGCTCCCGGGATGATCATCGGGTTAGCCTGGCATCCGAGGGCCGAGCCTCGGGAAATTCCGCTCGTTGGTCGGCCAAGGCTGGCGCAAGCCGAGGCGACCGGTCGGGGCTTCAGGCTAGTCTGCTCCCGGGATGATCATCGGGTTAGCCTGGCATCTGAGGGCCGAGCCTCGGGAAATTCCGCTCGTTGGTCGGCCAAGGCTGGCGCAAGCCGAGGCGACCGGTCGGGGCTTCAGGCTAGTCTGCTCCCGGGATGATCATCGGGTTAGCCTGGCATCCGAGGGCCGAGTCTCGGGAAATTCCGCTCGTTGGTCGGCCAGGGCTGGCGCAAGCCGAGGCGACCGGTCGGGGCTTCAGGCTAGTCTGCTCCCGGGATGATCATCGGGTTAGCCTGGCATCCGAGGGCCGAGCCTCGGGAAATTCCGCTCGCTGGTCGTGCGCCTGTCGCTTGCCGCCCGACGGAATTTCTCCGTGGCCAGCTGCGATCGTGTTTCTCCTCCTCTCCAAGCGTTGCCTGGGGAACACCAGATGGGCATTAAATGCTAATTGAGGGGTTACCTGGGAAATCGGATCGCCAGTTGCTGCTTGCGAGGAGTGTCAGTTAAGCGGCCGCGATACGCGCGTTCTTCGAGGCGGATGCGGCCTGGGCGCGAGCGGAGATACGTGGACCTAGGGGTACAGGCCACCCGGAGTGTCATGCACAAAGAATGCGATTAAGGAGAATGACGCTTAGGAAATCGCGGGAAGATACGCCTCGAGAGCCGGATCGGCCCCGGATTCAATGCGCCCGCCTTTATTGGAGCCACCCGCATCGGAACGACCGGGGGGCCGCAGTTTGGCTATAAATATAGGTGCAGGTGCGATGGAGCCTGCCAAGCCGGAGCTGTTCAGATTGCCATGGATCGTGGGCCTCCTCTCCGGCGCATAGTTGAGAGACCCCTATCGAAGGAACGGGAGGCGCGCCCTTCGCGACTTCCGCCAACTAGCCGTTTCATCTGGGATCAACAAGGAGGTTCTCCCCGGCGGAACTCCGCTCTAGGCGTTTCATCCGGGATCACGTCTCCCCTCCTTGAAGTTCGGCCTCCCGATTGAGCTCCGCACCAGACGCTTGATCCGGGACCGCGCCTCCATATGCTCTTCTCCCTTGTATTCCTTCTCTCCCCTAACACTGGGGAGGACCGGAATATCCCTTGGAGGTGGCGTTCCCCTGGAGGCAGCGGGAGCTTCTTCTGCGGCGGCTCCTCGTCTTTTTCGTGAGGCGTGGATGGCGCCTCTGGGTAGGAGCAGTGTGGACTTCTCCTTCGTCCACTTCTTCTTCATCCGCGCCGGCTCTTCGTCTTTTTTGTGAGACGCCGATGGGGCCTCCGGTTGGAAGCACCCACTTCCGGCGGGATTGCAGCCGCTTCAGATGGAGGTTTCGGGATCCCAGATCTTCAGCTCCTCGGAGTCTTCACCTCTTCTTTACTTTTTTTACACCCTAATTCTCCTCTGGGAATTCCTTGTAATCATACGAGCACGCCATTGTAACCAGAAATTATTGAAATGAAAAGTGTTATACATTTTTGAACTGTCTTTCTGGCATTGTCGTTCTACTGGTAATACATCCGCAGGTTAGCGGAATTCCAGCTCCTTGGAATTTCTCGACCATCTAGGGCCTCCAACTGGTAGGAGCCAGGTCGGTTTACCCAGCGAACCCTATACGGGCCTTCCCAATTTGGCGCTAGCTTCCCACCTTCCGCAGGTTGAGATGCTTTAGCTCGCCTTAGCACCAGATCTCCGATTCTGAAAAGCTTCGGTCGGACCTTGGAGTTGTAATATCGGGCCACCCTCCGCTGATACATCGCCATCCGAACCTGCGCCATTTTCCTCGCTTCTTCCAAGAGATCCAGGTTCCCTCGGAGTTGCTCCGAATTGGCCTCGGGTCGGTGCGCGGCCACCCGAGGTGAGGGGAGTCCGAGCTCCACGGGGACAACGGCTTCCGTGCCATAGGTTAGGCTGAAAGGCGTCTCCCCGGTAGGGGTCCGATGCGTGGTCCGATACGCCCAAAGGACATTCTCGAGTTCTTCGACCCAAGCTTGCCCCGTCCGACCGATTCGCACTTTGATTCCTTGGAGGATTGTCCGATTTATGACCTCGGCCTCGCCGTTGGTTTGGGGATGCGACACAGATGTGAACCGATGCTCGATCCCGAACTCCTCGCAGAAGTCACGGAAATGCTTGTTGTCGAACTGTCGACCATTATCCGAGATGAGGACCCGAGGTACCCCAAATCGGACAATGATGTTCTTCTTCACGAACTTCCGGACTTGCGCCTCCGTGATAGTGGCCAGCGGCTCTGCCTCCACCCACTTGGTGAAGTAGTCGATTGCAACAATCAAAAATTTCCGCTGAGCTGAAGCGACGGGGAATGGTCCGAGGATATCCATTCCCCACTGGGCGAAGGGCCAGGGTGCAGTGATTGGTGCCAAGGGGACAGAAGGGACTCTCTGGACGTTGGCGTGGCGCTGGCAGGCGTCGCATTTCCGTACATGATCCTTTGAGTCCTCCAACAAGGTAGGCCAATAATAGCCTTGCCTCATGATCTTGTGCGCCAAGGACCTAGCCCCCAAGTGTGATCCGCAAACGCCTTCGTGGACTTCGCCGAGGACGTAGGCCGCTTCCGAGGGGCAGAGGCACTTTAAGAGGGGGGCGGTGAACGAGGTCCGATACAGCCTCCCTTCATAGAGTACGTAGTGGGCGGACTTCATAACAAGTCGCCGAGCTTGATCTTCGTCTTCAGGGAGGATCCCTTCGGCGAGGTAGGCGACAAGCGGGTCCATCCAAGACGGCTCCGGATCAACCGCCATCACCGCTCCAGCCTCGCCGATGCTCGGGGCATCCAGGGTCTCCAGGTAGATCGCCCTCGACAAGTTGTGCGCGTCTGCGCCCACTAAGCGGGACAACCTGTCGGCCCTGGCATTTTCACTTCTCGGGACCTGCTGGATGTCGACACTGCCGAGGTCGGAAATGAGTGCTTGCACCTTCCGGACGTAATTCTGCATGGTCGGGTTCCGAGCCTCGAACTCCCCACGGACCTGCCCGATCACCAGCTGGGAGTCGGTGAAGACCTTCAGGCGCCGGATGCCGAGTTCCTTGGTGAGTTTGAGTCCCGTGACTAGGACCTCATACTCCGCCTCGTTGTTGGTCACTGGAAATCCGAACCTCAAGGCATACTCGGCTATCACTCCATCAGGACTGGTAAGGACCAGCCCGGCCCCTCCACCTTCGGGGTTCGACGATCCATCGATGTGAAGCGTCCAAATCGGGAGGTCGAGGCTGGGTGTTTCCGGCGACCTAGGTTCCGCCTCCTGCACCGTGCACTCAGCGAGGAAATCCGCGAGCACCTGGGCCTTGATGGCGGGTCGGGGCTGGTAGCGGATGTCGAACTCACCAAGTTCTACTGCCCACTTCACCAGCCGTCCCGCATTCTCAGGATTGCTGAGGATCTGCCGCAGCGGTTGATCGGTCAAGAGGGTGACAGAATGGGCCTGGAAATAGGGGCGAAGCCTCCTGGTCGCGGTCAGCAGCGCGAAGGCGATCTTTTCAGCCTTCGTATACCGCGTCTCGGCATCCCGTAGGACCCGGCTGATGTAGTACACAGGCTTCTGGAGCTTTGCCTCTTTCCGAACCAGTACCGCACTGACTGCGGTTGGGGAGACCGCCAGATAGAGGTAGAGCATCTCCCCTTCTTGCGGCTTGGACAGCAGGGGAGGAGGCGCCAAGTATTCCTTGAGCTGGTCGAATGCTGCTTGACATTCGGCCGTCCAAAGGAAGTCTTTCGGGCGTTTCAACACCTTGAAGAAAGGTTGGCAGCGTTCGGCCGATTTTGCCACAAATCGTCCGAGCGCGGCGACCCTCCCAGCGAGCTCCTGAACCTCCTTCACTTTGGTCGGAGGGGACATATCTTGGATGGCCTTGATTTTGTCCGGGTTGGCTTCGATCCCCCGCTGGTTGACAATGAAACCGAGGAACCTCCCGGCCGAAGCGCCAAAGGCGCACTTCGCTGGGTTCAGCTTCATGCAAAACTTCCGCAAGGTGGCGAAAGTCTCCTCCAGATCCGCGATGTGCTGGTCTGCATGGCGGCTCTTCACCAGCATATCGTCCACGTACACCTCCATGTTCCGGCCGATTTGCTCTTTGAAGATTTTGTTGACGAGGCGCTGGTAAGTGGCGCCAGCATTCTTTAGACCGAAGGGCATTACCTTGTAACAGTACAGCCCCCGGTCTGTTATAAAGGCAGTTTTCTCCTCGTCCTGTGGAGCCATCATTATCTGGTTGTAGCCGGAGAAGGCGTCCATGAAAGACAGCAGCTGATATCCGGAAGTCGCGTCGACCAGTTGGTCTATCCGCGGAAGCGGAAAGCTATCCTTGGGACACGCCTTGTTCAGGTCGGTGTAGTCGACGCACATCCTCCACTTCCCGCTCGCCTTCCGGACAAGTACGACATTTGCCAGCCACTCGGGGTAGCTCACCTCCCTTATGAATCCTGCCTCCAAGAGTTTGTCTACCTCCTGGTCGACCACCCGGATCCGATCCGGGGCACAGTGTCTCTTCTTCTGTTTTACTGTCGGTGGGTCGGGTCGACGTTGAGGGCGTGAGAAATGACCTCCGGGTCGATCCCAGGTACATCGGCCGCCGACCAGGCAAACACATCGACATTGGCTCGGAGGAATTCCACCAACCGGGCCCGAGCTCCCAGGTCGAGATTGGCGCCGACCCGGATCGTCCTGTCAGGGCGACCTTCCTCGAGGGGAACTTCGATCACACCCTCGGCCGGCTCCCCGTGCCGCAAGGCCACCTCGTCTCTGGCGTCGAGGGACTCGACGCTTAAGGCTTCTACGGGCTTCTTCCCTTTGAGAGTTGCTAGGAAACATTGCCTTGCGGTCGGTTGGTCACCTCGGACCTCTCCAATCCCGGCCGCCGTGGGGAACCGCATGAGCAAGTGGTACGTAGAGACCACCGCGCGAAGGGCGTTCAGTCCGGGTCGTCCGAGGATAGCGTTGTAGGCCGAGGGAACACGGACGACCAAGAACCCGAGCCGCACCGTGGCTTCTGCGGGTGCAACGCCCGCAGTCACAGGCAGCTCAACGACACCTTCGGCCGAGATAGCGTCACCAGTGAATCCTATGAGGGGGGTGGATGTTTTGTGCAACAATTGTCTGGACAAGCTCATCTTTTGGAAGGCCTCGTAAAACAAAATATCAGCTGAGCTTCCACTATCCACAAGAACACGCCTTACATCATAGTTTGCCATAGTGAGGGAGATCACCATGGCGTCATCGTGGGGGGTCTGAACCCCCTTTACATCTTCATCACAAAAAGTGATTACATTACCGACCCTCTGCCTCTTTGCGACGGCTGCCCCTGACGCTTCGGTCGAGCCCCCTGCGTTCCTCTCGGGCCGGGGGCAGCCCCCAGTGATAGTGTGGATCACGCCCGCGACGGGTCGATTCTGCTCCCGAGGCTCCTGAGGGGCCGGGTCGGCCGGACGCGGGTCTGCGGGGGGACGTCGGTCGTTCACATATCGACCGAGACGCCCTCGGCGGATGAGAGCCTCGATCTCGTCCCGAAGCTGGAAGCAATCTTCGGTGTCGTGGCCGTGGTCCCGGTGGTACTCACAGTACGCCCGAGAGGGCCTCCTCCCAGGAATCTTCTTCATCTGTCTCGTGACCGGGAGGTCCTCCCGCCCCTTGATTTCCATGAGGATCTGGGCCCGGGGAGTCAGGAGAGGAGTGTACCGGTTGAAACGTCGGGGCGAAGAACGAGGGCGTAGGGCGCCGTGGTTCCTTGCCGGCGACAGGCTTCTGCGTCGACGTTGAGGCGTCGGGCTCCTCCTCTGGCGTGCCTTTTTTCGCCTTTTCTTCCCGAGCTTTGGAGGGATCTCGGCGGCCTCCTTGCTCCGGTGGGCGGCCGCCTCCTCGGCGTCCGCATACTGGTTCGCCCGGGACAACAGCTCCGGAAAGCTCCGCGGCAGGCGTTTGTCCAGGGAGAAGGTGAGTCTGCCCTTTCGGAAGCCACGCTTCAGGGCTGAAAGAGCCACTTCCTGGCTCAGGTTCCGGACTTCCAGCGTAGCCTTGTTGAAGCGGGTAAGATAATCCCGCAAGCTTTCTCCCTCGTTTTGCCGGACATCAAAGAGGGAGTCGGAGACCAGTCGCCGCCGGCTACTGATGGCGAAATGGGTGATGAAGAGGCGAGTAAACTGGTCGAAGGACTGGATTGAGTTAGCCTCCAAGCCGGCGAACCACGCCCTTGCCGGGCCACGGAGGGTCGCCGGGAAGGCCTTGCAGAGGAGAGGATTCGATGCTCCGTGGAGGAGCATAAGGGTCCTGAAACTCTCGACGTGATCCCGCGGGTCCGCCGCCCCGTCATAGGGCTCGATCGCCGGCATTTTAAACCCCGGCGGATTCGGGGTCCGCAGGATCCTCGAGGCAAGCGCCGGCTGGGAGGAGATCTCCAAGTCGGCGAAGGAATCTTTGGAGTGGCCCTTCAGGACCTGGAGTTGTCGGTGGAGATCGTCCACCCGCCGGTCCAGGGAGCGCGACCGATGAGTGGGAGACAAGGTGCACCGAGAGGGGGACCGACTGGAGCGCGGGTTCCTTGAGGACTGGGGGGTCTGGGAACGCGCCCGGGCCCGCCTCTCGTACCCCGCGCAGCTCCGATGGGAAGGTCCCGGCAGAATGGACCGTGCTCGAGAATCTTCCTCGCGCCGGCGCTCCTCCCCATAGGAGAGGAAGGAGCGCGGGTTGAGGAGGACAGGTGAGCGCTCAGGGAGCAGCGGCTCCTGGGCCCGCTGCGGCGCCCGAGACATCACACCCTGCAGGTTCTGCACTGCCTCCGCGAGGGTGCGAACCTGCTGGGCTAACTGGTCGAACTGAGCGGCTTCGACCATCTGAATGGGGGGTGGAACGGTGGAGTGTTGCTGAGAATGTGTTGGAGACGCAGCGGCCTCCCGGCCGGAGGCGCGAGAGGCCCCGCGACCGGAGGCATTGGAAGCTCCACGACCACCTCGCCGTGCCATTACGATCGCTCTGAGATTCGGCCCTTCCTCTAGCGCCAACTGTTGCTGGTGGTCCAAACCGAGAACGATTGGCACAGCGGTGTGAACGGGATTCCGTCTGAGTTGCCTTGGTTGGTGTTGATTGCGCTCCACCTTCTACCGGAAAACCTGCAAGCAAGCCTCGCACCACCACTGGGGTAGTGGAGGCCCTCCGACGATCAAGTCAGAGGAGATTGGAGGAGAAGGAGAGATAATAGTAGCAAGTAGGAGAATGCTCTGGAAGTTCTTGCTTACTCCCCCCTTCTCCCCCCAGCCGCATATATACCAGGCTGGGGGGTCCTTCTGGGGGGTTGGTCATCGTGTGGCACGATGGAGTTGCCACTGACATGGCCGTTACAGGGCGTCGTGGGGCAGCGCTGGGTACGGCCATGACAGGGCGTAGTGGAGCTCCGCTTTGTACGGCTGTTACAGGAGATCGTGGAGCAGCGCCGGATACGACCGTTGCAGGGAGTAGTGGAGCAGAGGGTCGCGGCGTGCTTCAGGGGAACAGCCTGTCGTTGTCGAGAGATTGCCGACTCGGGGTCGGATTGCTGGATCAAGGGGCAGCCGACTCGGGGTCGGGCTGCGAAGCCGAAGATATCCGACTCGGGGTCGGACTGCTGGATCAAGGGGCAGCCGACTCGGGGTCGGGCTGCGAAGCCGAAGATATCCGACTCGGGGTCGGGTTACTGGATCAAGGGGCAGCTGTAGTCTTCTTGGGCGCGCGTGCCGGTCACGTGGGGCATGGTGGCTGAGTTCCCCCGTAACAGTGTCCAAATACCATATTTAATCACCGGTGGTGCGGCGTCGAAACCAGTTTCTTATAAATTACAAGTCGACAGGGCCAACGAATAATTCTCATTGGCGGGGCCAGATCATAGCCATGCTGAGAATACATACATACAAAATACATAACTTGCCTAGTAAAATTTTCCAAATTTTATAACACATACATAATTTTAAAATAATTATTAATATGCTCGATCCATTTTACTAAGTACAAAATTAAATATCACAGTTTAATCAATTAATTATTAATTTTACCAAAACTTTAGAAAATATACTTTGAAGCATTAGGTTACTTTTCTCTCCTTACTTTAAAAATCCTACTTCAGATAGGCAGATAAGGTTCACCTGTTTAAATATCATTAAAATATAATTAATTTTATTGTTAATTTAAGAGCCAAGCAAAGTCAAAAATACTATTGGACACGACCTCATAATAGATGAATAGGCCCAAGGTGAATACAACCCGAACTCGGCCTACAATGGGCATAGCCTAATAGGATCCGAACTTGGTCCACAATGGGCATGGCTCAACAGGGTTTGAACTCGACCCACAATGGGCACAACCCAATAGAGTGAACAGGGCCCGAACTTGGCCTACAATGGGTATGTCCCAATAGGGCCTAAAATGGCTGAATTAGGCCTAAGTTTGGCCCATAATGGGCATTGCACAATAGGGCCTAAGATGGCTTAATTGGGCCCAAGTTTGGCCCATAATGTGCATGGCCCAACAGGGCCTAAGATGGCTGAACTGGTCCCAAGTGTGGCCCATAATGGGCATAGCCCAATAGGGCCCAAGTTTGGCCTATAGTGGGCACGACCCAATAGGGCCCAAACTCGGCCCAACTCGGCCCACGTTGGCTTTCTTCTTCCCAATGGACAAGGAGGAAGAAGGGAAGGGAAGGAAGAGAGGGAAGGAGAAGCCGACAGGGTGGCCAGGTCTGGGTGGTCAGAGGCCGTAGTCCGGTCGATAGCCAGTCAGCTGTAGTGGCGGTCGACAACCGCTTCGGGGACCGGTGAGATGGAGAAACCAAGAATAATCTTGGTTTGGGGCCGGAACAGAGGAAGAAGAGCAGCTTGGGTTGTATTGGAACAGAAGGACTGGGGACAGGAGAGCTCACCGGTGAGTGGTGGAGAGGAGGGATCTCAGCCGAGAGTGGCTCGGTTTGGCGGCTAGCGGCGGCGATGGCGGAGCTCTCGACGAGATGATGGATCTCGGAATAGTGGAAGTAGGGGAAACCCAAAGAAAAATCCAACGAGGGAGATCCGAGGTGGCGGAGCTCAACTGAGATGGGTGATGGCCATAGCAGAAGGAGGAGATGGGGGAGGAGAGGGAGAAGAAGGCTCGGGTCAGGGCTCTCAAAGGGATGAGGG